>NC_092349.1:76889891-77189891 GCF_963676685.1 Mytilus edulis | reverse complement strand
CTATTATTTTACATGTTCAATGGACCGTGAAATTGGGTAAAAAATCTAATTTGGCATTAAATTAGAAAGATCACACCATAGGGAACATGTGTACTAAGTTTCAAGTTGATTGGACTTCAACTTCATCAAAAACTACCTTGACCAAAAACTTTAACCTGAAACTCACACTTTCATTTTCTATGTTCAGTGGACCGTGAAATTGGGGTCAACAATTTAACTTGACTGTAAAATTAGAAACATCATATCATAAGGAACATGTGTTCTAAGTTTCAAGTTGATTGGACTTCAGCTTCATCAGAAACTACCTTGACCAAAAACTTTAACCTGAAACTCACACTTTCATTTTCTATGTTCAGTGGACCGTGAAATTGGGGTCAAAAGATTAATTTGGCTGTAAAATTAGAAAGATCATATCATATGGAACATGTATACTAAGTTTGAAGTTGATTGGACTTCAGCTTCATCAAAAACTACCTTGACCAAAAACTTTAACCTGAAGCGGGACAAACAGACGAACGAACGGACGGTCGAACGGACGCACAGACCAGAAAACATAATGCCCCCCTTCTATCCTAGGTGGGGCATAAAAAAGGGTAAAAATCATTTTTTAGGCATATAACTCCTATAAGGCATTGTAAGGAATCAGTTTATGATTTCGGTCTTGTTGACTTACTAACAAAATAAAATTGCACATATGTAATTAATTAAGTCTTATGTAATTTGCTTTTCAGTTTGAACTTCTCACTATCAATCATTTCTGTTAAAATAAAAGGAGGACAAAAGGACCCTGTGCAATAGGGTATCAGGGAGAACAGGTACTAGGGCTAGTTAGAATTGGGTTGCATGGACCCTGAGTTAACGGGTATTAGGGCAGGGTGAGTTAGAATCAGGGCAAACAGACCCAGATTCATCCCAATCCTGCAGTAAGAAACAACTACTTTTCCTTATTTATAGCACTTAGGTAAACTGAGTCTTAATTACTGTACATGTGTGGTCATGCCAGAGGGGGCCAGCTCCAGTCATTCCTTATATAACCAACCATTTTTTTCAGAAAAGGGGGGGGCTCAGGTCCCCTGAAAAACACTCTAAATCTGCCTCTGCATGCATCAGTAGAAAGGTCGAACAAGCTGGTTTTGGTCAATTTGGCAGTATGAATAGTTTGACATACTTCTCATATGTTGTATTATACAAATTGTATATGAGATTAAACATAAGAGGGTGCACACACCTGTACTGACTACTGTGGTCAAAAGCTAAAATAAAAATAGCAAGTTAGGTGTTAGTTCAAATAATACACATTCTTGCTTTTGTCTGCCATTACTGGACATCACACAGGTTCTCGTAATTTGTTTACGTAATAATACAAAATATCTGAAGCCACATTGGAAAAGTGGTTGTTGTATGATGTCAATTAGTCAATGATAGTTCAACATTTTTTTCAAGCAGGACATATTCTCAAGTCAGCTATATTAGCTAGGTTGTAAGGCTATTTCAATTTTTTTGTGACGCCTTCCTCAGGCGCGGATCCAGAGGGGGGGTTCTGGGGGTCGGAACCCCCCCTTTTTTTTGACGATCAATGCATTTAAATGGGGACGTGTAATTAGAACCCCCCCTTTGTCCTGGGTTAGGAACCCCCCCTTTTTAAAATGGCTGGATCCGCCCCTGTTCCTACAACATCACAGAATCTTGTTTTTTTAAAGTCTTGCAAGACATCATAAATACACCTCATCACTATTCCCAGAGCTCTGATCGATGAATCTGTCCTGCTTGAATTATTGACAACATACCAGTTGTGGTGTCGGATATTTTCCATCATGATGTAAAACTTTTACAGGGACAGGGCCGTAACTACCTATGAGGCAGGGGAGGCAGTTGCCTCCCCTGAATTTTCTACACCAAATTTTTTTTTTGAAGGAATATAATAAAATATTGACAATATGTACACGAAGAACTTGAATTTATATTATAAACAACACACGTTTACAGTTATAACAGTGTAATCATGCTACGTGATATGTCTGTCTTTATCAGTATTTGAGATCGAAAGTGAACAGTTTCAGTAAAAAAAAAATTGTGTGGCCGTCAGTCTGTTATTCAGTATTAAGGGGGGTCAGTATTCGTACGAAAACACATTTGAGAAACTTTGCTTTCAACAATTTTGAATACAAACTTAACTATTCACATTTATGTGGGGGCTCAATTAAGCAGAGGAAGTTCCTTTTGTATTGTGAATCTTTTAAGATATCGGAAATTCGTTTCCGGCTGAATCAGCTGTTAGATCGTGTTGTTTTTTTTAACGTCTCCCGATCATACGAGGACATCATGGTCAATGCCTTAGTAGGCAGACACTCCCATTCATGGAAGCAGGGACTTTCTATACTAAGCATATATACTAGACTAGATATAGGGAGATGTGGTGTGAGTACCAATGAGACAACTCTCCATCCAAATAACAATTTAAAAAGTGAACCATTATAAGTCAATGTACGGCCTTCAACATGGAGCCTCGATTCAAACTGAACAAAAAGCTATGAAGGGCCCCAAAATTACAAGTGTAAAACCATTCAAACGGGACTGAAAACTATATATTAAAAAAAAGTATAGAAAGTCCCTGGTTGTAGTTATATACATGTCTGTTCAGCTTTCAAAAATATTGAAATTCAAGATCCTCGATAAAAAGAAAAATCTTGCGTTCTATAATCTTGCTTTATATATTTTGAACTTACCAGTTTCTGAAAAAAATATCTTTAAATGCAAATAATAATTGCTTGCATGGAAGTTGCTCCCAGGATCCAGCAAAACTAATCTTTCTTAAAGTAAGGAAATCAAAGGCAAACGGGTCATTTTTAGCCATATCCAATTTGAGAAAAAAATCAGCGGTCACAATGTATTTAATGTTAACAATTATAGGTCAAAGTACGGCCTTCAAGACAGAGCCTTGGCTCACCCTGAACAGCAATCCAGCAATCTAAGCTTGTTTTTGCAAAAAAAGTTGCATGTTGTCTTGAAGTTCAAGCAATACTGATGTTTCTTAAAGTAAGGAAATCAAAGGAAAACAGGTCATTTTAGGAATGACTGAGAGAAAAAAAATCGGCTCAATCGGCGGCCCCAAACTCCTGCCTCCCCTGAATTCAAACCCTAGTTACGGCCCTGAGGGACCTGTGTGATGTCCAGTAATGGGGGACAAATTGCAATAAGGTGTATCATGTAGTATAACAGGACTGGTGACACAAGTGGTGTCATATAAATATTTCAACTAACCAGGCTGCTGCATGGCCATTAGATTTTCTTCCTTGCTGAAAAATTCGTGAGATCTTTGCTAGTAACTTAAGGTACAGTTATAATAACCATATACGTTTATTTGTCTCTGCACAGGGACCTGTCCGTTTTCAAAGTGTTTAATATTTAGTTCTGTGAGGTCGTCCTTCTGTGCATATCATCTGCTGGTCTCGTACAACGAGACTTGCAAATTATAAATAAATAGGAAGTACACCACTAATTCATGGTCCCATTGCTTTCTATGTTAAATTCCTCCGTTTCAAGCAGGCACACCTCTTTTATTTTAAGTTCAAATAAAGTGGCAATCATTGCATTTCAAAGCAACACTTTATGGTGTCTTGTATTTTGGTTATGAAAATTATCTTTCTTTAATAAAGGACTTTGATTTAAGAAGATCTATATGCAAATTACGTATTTCTGCTCATAAGCTTCAAATTGAAGTTGGACGTTTTTCAAATATTCCACGAAATGAAAGAATTTGCAAAAAATGCTCCTCTGGCTGTGTTGAAGATGAAATCCATTTTTTAACTAACTGTGAAAATTCTAAATCAGATAGAGATGCTCTCTTTGACTTTGTTTGCCAAAGAATTCCAAATTTTTCTCTACTGGATAATCAGCATAAATTTATTTATTTATTAAACTGTGAAGACAATCAGGTCCTTAATGCTGTTGGTAAATTTATTAAAGTGAATATGAGTTAGTAATTGTATTGTTACTGTATGTAAAATAATGTTTGTATCTACATTGTATGTATCTATCAAATTAATATTCTTTTTCCTTATTCATGTATGCTCTGTATGCCCCTTGTGGGCCCTTAATTGGAAATAAAATATGTTCTGTACTGGAAAAATCAACATACCTTATATTGCATATAAGAAAGAACTGGTTCCCGGAACTTCAGATGTACCAAAACAGGTACTTCAGATCTGACAAACAGACAAAATGTACCCTCTTTTTAAAATTTGGTGCAGTTTTTTTACTATTCAAAATTAAAAGTCCAAAAGTGTTCTACAATGATCACCAGTCCTTCAGCTTTCATTTGATACCAAAAATACCTAAATATTCTACATATTTTGAAAGTTACACTCATGCGTAGGAACTATTTTGTGTTAAATATGTACTACTTTCTGGTATGTGCTTTCTGGCCGGGCCTGAATTAGTGGTGTTACACCAATACTAGTCTCGATCATCCAGCCGCTTTATTTTTCAAAGTATAGCGTCTGGATGACAAGTGATATAAAAATGGTAATTTATGACATTCGGAATAGTATCGGATTTTTTAGCTTGTATTTAAAGATAATGTCCAAGACGAATAACCAAGAAGTTGGTTATTGACTTCGGAAGAAATTATATTACGATAATACTATTGAAAAGCCCGAGTGTACCGATTGTTGTTTAAAGCTATTTATATTTTTCTGTGACGACATACAAATCGTGGAAAACACCAGACAGCATGGCTTCCATCACCCCAAAGGAAAATAACAGCACATCAAATTTTGGTAAGATATAAACATGATATAACAACACAAACTGTTACATAAGTTTTAATACAACCTGAAACACCGAGTAGTTATATTCTTTCATGCATGTCCGTGCTACGCAAGCACGATATAATAATATATATAATAAATGGCAATTTTTGTATTGACTGGGACCACTCGAACAGTCGTGTGTACGCTATAAATACATTTTGTGGTTGATTTGTATTATCTTTAACTTCATAAATACTTTATTGAAAGTGCTATGAAATATGAACTTCATCCAGGATGAGTTGTTGTATCTGTCTGCATTGTATAATGGAGTTCGCATTTTGATATGTGTAAAAAAAAAAGGGGGGGAGGAATGATACGCAATGTTGTACACATTTAAAAGAGGGAACGCAATCCAAAAACATTAGCAGAAGAAAACCAAACAAAGTATATCGAGAAGATGCCAATTTGAACATACACCAAACGGTTTAAATGATTTGTGCTCGATTTTTTTTTAAACAAATGCATTTAGCTTGTACAAACATAGAAGAAGTGGGACACGTTGTTATAAAAAGTAATTTAAATATACTATTAGTAAACAAAGTCTGGACTGGTGAACTGGACAATACTTTTTTTGCACTTTTAAAAGGCATTTTTTCCACACTCAAAAAAAATCATAAAAGAATACATGCAATGTTGTCGGTGAATATATACCAATTAGCTTTCTAAACCTTAAAATAAAACCATGCCATGAGGAAAACACTGAAAATTCGATTTTATGCAAAACAATAGATCCAGCATCAATGAAAGGAGGTCTCAATGAGGCAACAACCGGTGACTGATCCCAGTGATATAGTATAATACATTACCAAAAGTAGACATCAACATAATTAAGAGGACATACTGTTGACTTAAACAAAAACTGAGAATAAAAGTACTAAAAGGTCAACATTATACAAATAAGAAGATGTGGTATGAATACCAATGAAACAGTTATCCACCCCAAGTTCAAACAAGGTTGATGTGAGCACTTATAGGCAACGATATGGCCTTCAATAACGATAAAAGTTCATGCATGATTTTGATAGAGAATAGAAACAGGGAATGTGTCAAAGAGACATCAACCCAACAAAAGAACAGGAAACAACCCAATGCCACCAATGGGTTGTGTCATCAACACAGCGAGATAATCTTGCATGCCGTAGCGGGATTCAGCTTGCACCAAGACATTTTAAAATGTATATTTATGTATGATGTTTTTTCCAAACATTTTGTTTTTCATATATGCTATGCTGGTGACCAAAAATTAATATGATTTTAACATTTACTTTCTTTTGTAGATAAACCAATGAAGATTTCTGGACACAGCCTATTATGTGTAAAATGTGAAGAATTAAAAAAAAATCAATAATACTTGAATTTTCATTGTATCATAAACAGCTCCAATTTTATAAGAAAAAAAGATTCAAAGATTTGTTTTGAATTACTGAAGCTGTCAGCAATCATTATAATCACAGTATAAACATTATTCTGACAGCACCATAAAGCGAAAAAAGGTACACAGACATTCATTAAGTAAATAAAACAAAAATCAAGAATCACATTGTTGTCAGATATGTCAGAGAAATTAAACAAATCAAAAATCATATAAGAAATTTAACAGTTTTCACGTTTGAATTGTATCTCATTTACATGTCTGGCCCTTCTCAGTTATTTATATGGTATGGAGTTTTCTTAATATTGAAGGCCCAGCAGTGATTATATTTGCGAACATCAATGTCATTTGAACTTTGCTAGGTTGTTGCCTCATCAGCAATCATACCAATCTATTTTTTTTATATAAAGGTTCACATGTACAGGAGAATTTTTGTGAAGCTGCCCTTTAATACATGATGGATATTGGAATCAAATTCGTATTACGTGTGAACTCAGCATAATAGTTTGTAGTAGGAGAATACACTTTCAGTTAATTTTTTTTATAAGTTATGCAGTATGGGACAAATCCCATTCCATCTTTTTCATGTGATTGATTCAAACATGTATTCAAAGAGTAATAAATTGGGTTTCATGAATGACTGGTTAACTTATGTATTTCTTCATGGACACGGAGACTGACAAAGTGGTATTGTGTGAAGATTGGTCCCTAAATGTTTTCTTCCCAAAAGGATTAGGCGATATAGATTATTGTGAAACATTCAGACTATTCTGTCGTTTGCAATTTTAAGATCAGTTAACTTTGTAAATAAAAAGTTGGATCATTGTATGATCTTACTGATCTGCCAGTAATAAGTTGTTATGGAGGATTTTCTACATTGAAATCTTAGTATTTGTAGGAGTTGTTTTTCTTTCCAAAAACGTAACTTGATGTGTGCTTTTCGAGTAAGGTAAGTGCATCAGATATCTGAAAGATTATATAAAAAGGAAAGCATAAATTATAACAAGGATTTACTGAAATAAGAATAACGAGACAAAACTAAGAAAAAAGGGGGGAAATAAAGAATACAGACTAATGTGGATACAATATAGATTAATATACCGACTGTTGGTTGCTTATAACGTCAAGTGGGAAATATTTCATAGAATAAAGAGTGTTTGGTATAATACAAAAATATAGAAAAATGACATTTTATCGAGCATTATTAATATAGTATGAAGATAAGAGAATATTAAACGTGGTGTGTTATAATATACAAAAAGATTGATTTTGGGTTGCTTGGTTATCGTCTTGTGGTAAATATTGGTATTAAATGTTCAGGACTGAAAAAATGACAATAAATATAAAGATGAGGTTCTAGGATTATAGTTCGGGATACATGTCGGAGAAAATATAACTCACCAGAAAATTAGGGTATATTGTATGGCTTTATGTACAACGGTCCACCTTTACGGATCCCTGGGCTCTCTTAGCGCGATACCCTCTATACACAAACAGTGGCTGATCCAGACCTTGTTATAATGAGGGCACTCTACAGTCATGCTACATTGTTTCTTTATATAATCAACCAAATTTTTCCCACGAAAAAAAATTCTGTCTTAATTCTTAATTATTTTTTTTACATGTGTCACAAAATTCAAGAAAAAAGACCACCGCTATTAATTACATTTTTTGATCGTTCTTTTAAATATGCCCATCTGCAAGTTGGGCAAAATAGGGTCAACTACAAAATGTCAGCTTTAATAATCACATAACTTTTATACATGTAACGTTACACTGTTTACTGTTTGTATTAATTGTTTTTAAATAGAATGGGGATACCGGAAGTGCTATGTATAGATATGTTCTATATATAATTATTTGTTACGCCCCCTATAAATATCTGACCAGTCCGGTTAATCACCCCAGACGCTATATATATATGCGTCTGGGTTATCGAGACTACACCAATACGGGAAGCACTTAAACTGGACCCCTGTTGTGTTCACTTATCGCTACACTGACAACAGGTATGGCCTAAATCCCGTGGTCAGAATTCTGACCACGGGATTTAATAATTCGACGAGACTAGTACATCATGGACTATGTTTAATTATGTATTATACTGATAGCAAATCAAAGAAAAATTAGCACATTTATTACCCTACTGAGTTCTTAAGGGAATAAGAGATACGGTTCAGTTTGTCAAGAACATGTTAACACGCTCGTTGGTCATTTATCTGCGCTACTACCATGGGGTAAATTAACAGATACTTGTTTACTTTGCGGCATCGCAGTCATTCGGCAATCCTCGATAGAATCCGCTACTCGATGAGGGTACGGAATCGGCCGAGTTGAGACGAATGTTGTAGAGATGTATGTTATATTCATGAGCCTCGTGCCCAATTTTTGGATTTTTTTTCTAATACGCGATTGGATGGTATTTACATGTTGGATAATAAACTCCTCCCTTACTTCAATAACAACAACATGGTCGAAGAGCACGTGTATCGTGCTGTTTTATTTTAACTTGAAGAGGAGAGTTTTATCTTTAATTCATGTTATTTAGATGCATTTAGGAATGATTTGTGTTAAAAGCGAGATGAACAAAATATTTTCATTGAATGTGTAAAACTCCTGTATTTAGATATAAAAGAATCTTAAAAAATTAATAAGGATTCTATAAGTATTTTCATATACAACTTGGTTAAAAAATAATATATATTGTTTTTGGTATAAAAGAAACATTATAAATCTCGAACCCATTCACCACCTCATCAAAAGATGAATGATTGAACCATTTATTTGAAAAAAGCAAGTTTAATTTCAGCCCATTGGTGGCACCACTCTCGTTTTTTTTAATGCGGAAAAATATATGGGCTGATTATATAGGCAGAGACATATAATACAAGAGATTGGCAACTCTAGTAGAGTCTATATTTTATGTCTCTGATATAGGGAATAACCACAGCAGACTGCATCGGCCCCTCTGAGACAGTCAGTGAAAACTTCTAGATACGCCACTCACGGCCATTTCATGTATATTGACATACACCAGCTTTGTGTATTTTATCAACAAAATCGGGGTTTTAATGGGGTCACGGTGGGGGTGGTACACAAATCACTGATTTGTCAGTATCAATACAATAGCGAATATATTTTGTTTATCTTGACAACAACTGATAGTACTTTTACTCCCCCCTTCCATTTCGGAAAGATGATTGATTTGTTGTTAGGAAAATAGGTCATGCATGCATTTTCCAGAGAATGCAAGCTGTATATGCCAAGCAGCTATATATTATATATATATAAAGTTTCCTTAAATGATATATAGATATAGAAAATCAAATGCCCAGTGACCCCCCTTATATTATTAAACACTGTGCTTGTTGTATTCTTGTACTTGTCTTAATAAAAAAAAATTTGGTTTGGTTGTTTTTTTGGGGTTTTTTTTATAACATTGTGTCTTAATCATATTGAATCACTTGTAATCATTTGTATGTAATTAATGTTGATTGTTCAGCTCCTTGTGGGCGCTTTGATTAGCAATAAAATATATTTGAATTTGAATATATGCCGATTGGTCATTATTGGTATCAAAAATAATGTTTTACCTTTGATTTATTTATTTTCTTTCTTTCAAATTTCAAGATATGTATACTTAACTGTGATGTTAAACCAGAGACATATATATGTCTCTGGTTAAACCAAGGAGTTGTGTACATGTATATATACTATCCTTCTGAAAAATGCATGCAACAAATCAATCATCTTTCCAAAATGGAAAGGGCCTTAGTAAATAGTTAAACCTCATAGATTTAATCATATTGACTTTATTTTGTTTTCAGTTTTGCTATTATCCCGACACGGTAGAAATTTGACATAACTGCTATACCTCAAATTAAACATCATGGTGCTTTTTGGGGTATATAATTAAGTAAAAATAATTCGGCTGGCCGGGAGGTGGGTTGCATTTGAAATTAATAAAATGAATATTTTTCACATTTTCATATATTAAATTTAATATAACACTTCGAATTCAATATTGTAAATCTTTCATTTTATACGGATCTTTTTTCTAAATGCTAACATTGTCTTGCTGTTTTACACGGCTAATAGTTCCATGCGATGGTAAAGGCCCTTCTCTATATCTTTGGGAAGAAAGAGGGGGGATTTATCATCACACGAAAAAGATGCAATTGTTGCTCCTTGTTGACGGCCTCACTGGTTTTGAGAAGAAAACAGTGCTGTCTATTTGTTTGTATATGCGTGTAGGGATTAACCCCCCAAAAAATAGAGAAAAAGTAAAATATGACAATGATGACCAAGAAGGCAGAGTAGGGAATTCATAAACAAGGTAAAATAAATAAGTATGACCGCTGTGGAAACTAAACTTGAAATAGATAGAAAATAGCAAATGCAAGTTATTTGTAGTATATTTTAATTCATGACATAGAAAAACGGGAAAATTTAGAAATTTTTAGGTGAAACCGTACGGATATTGGGAAAAGGGCTTAACTATTGCTGAGGCTCCTGCAGGGTCAAAAACGACCTGCGACCTCTGGGCTTTTTAGAGGCGACTTCCGACCTGCGACCTGTAAAATTTGGAAAAAACGACCTCCGACCGACTTCCGTCCTCTGTGTTAGGAAAAACGACCTGCGACCTGTACATTTCCCTTAAAAACGACCTCTCGACGAATTTAAAAGCGACCTTGCGACCTGAGGGGGGTACCCTGTGGGAGCCTCATTGCAAAAAAGGAAAGACCAACGGAAGAATGAATGACAAAATAATTAACGAGAAAAAGGCATGCAGCTCACCTTAGCAAATGGCATATACAATCGTGCTGTAGATTATTACAATTTTGCACACACATAAGAACAGAAGTCTGGAACTCTTACTTTGGAGCATAAACATTCTGCAAGTCATATCATCATTGACAAGTTCAAAGATTAAATTAGTGAAAATTGTTACTGTAACTAATAAGAAAACCACACCAGTGTCATTTATCAGGCTTTTTTTTTTATAGATGAAGATCAATGCATGGAAGTATGGGGCATGGACTTTGGAGGACTGCTCAGAATGTAAATTAGTATGAGACATTGTAAATGCAGTACAAATCCAGACCTCATTTTTATTTTAGAATGATGCATTTGAATCGGGACATCTGGGATCCGCCCCTCTAATGTGCATCTATAAAACAGAGCAGTGCTTTTATTCATTTGGCATGAACTTGTTTTTATCCTATAGGTGGATTTCTGTAATATTTCTTGTTGCACAGTCATAAATTAGACTGTTAATTACATTTTTACACTTAAATCGATTGGATGTGTGCTGATTGATACTTTAGTCTTAAGAAACAGATTTTTTTTAAAAAGTTGTTATTGACTTTGAACTAGCAGTAACTGCCAGTAAATACAATACAAGTTCAGTCCTAATCAACTGACTTTCATAGTTCAACTTCATATATGGTACTGTTAAATCATTGTCCAAGGTTAGAAGGGGATTTGGCACTGGCCAACATGTTTAAGCCCACCACTTTTGAATTCTGAATGTGCCTGTCCCAAGTAGAGAATCTGTACTTCAGTTGCTGTATATCATATTTGTATTTAATTCATTTTTAACATAAATCAGACTAAGTTTTCTCTATGGAATTGTTTTACATTTCTATTTTGTGGCCTTTTACAGCTCACTATGCAATATAGGTTTTTCTCATTGTTGAAAGCAATATGGTCACATTTATTGAGTTATCAAGTTCCATATCATTTGCTCTCTAGTGGAAAGTCGTCTCATTTGCAATTATAACCACATCTTCTTAACTAAGTTATTTATGTATAAAAAAAATATTGACAATTATATGTAAATGTTCACTGCAAAAACTTAAAAGACTTAATAATGAAAAGATATATTTGTAAAGTTTGCTTCAAATAATATCTTCCTTACACCAATTTTAAGCAAATCTACCGTCTACATCTAGGACTGTTTGACTTAATTTTTTTAAGCATGAACCCAAAAATGCAATCTTCATGTTTATATAAAAATTGCAAAAGACTCAGACCCTATCAGTATAATATAGCAACATGAAATAAAATATTCTGCACTAAATATCTTCTTTAATTTGATCATGAATTATTTTTTTCAAGATTTGTAAAATAAGAAATTTCACCAAGAGATTGATATCTAAAACAAGCTGGAATGTGTTTCCTGCTTAAATGATTTATATTATCAGTCTAACAGATAAAAGTTTACTACAAGTTTAAAGATATTAATGATTCATAACAATTAGTTAAAAAACTATAAAATTTTATGAGTAACAATTTATCATTATAAAGAGTAAATTTTAATAAGTATACAATGAACAATGTCTCCAGATCTGTTTTAATTTGCAGGGTTGCAAAATAATGAATAATAGAAATTATGAATAAATGAAATTATATTCACTCAGCCAAATATGGTTGTGGTTAGAACAAAAAAAAAAAAAGATACCTACAGTAATATATCTTTAATTGATAAGATCATCATAATATCTGGCAATTTTCTATGATCTGAAATACCAAAAAATCACTGACCAGTGTGTTGTGGAATGCATGCTTGCAGACTAGAGTTCTTGAAAATATTTTTTCCTGATGTTCCTACAAGAAAACCTACTCTGGTTCTCACTATAATGATCTATAATTTCTATTGCAAACCAGGTGCTCCGCAGGGCGCAGCTTTATACGACCGCAGAGGTCGAACCCTGAACAGTTGGGGCAAGTATGGACAAAACATTCAAGCGTGATACAGCTCTGAATTTGGATTGTGATCAAATTTTTGACATTACATGGTTTTTTTTTACACAAAACAAATGTCAAGATTTTACAAATCAATTAAAGATTTCTTCTTCAAACTTTTTAAATCTAAAATTAAATAGTTGACACAGCATAGGTTTCTGACACAGAATGAATGTGGTCTAATGAACTTAAAAGGTTTTTTTTTGCCTTTGAGCAATTCACTATGCTGTTGAATATTAATCCTCTCCAAAAAATGTTTGAAGAAATTTTCTTTTTATTTATGAAATCTGAAATGAGAAAAAAAAATTTCACATCCCTGTTTCCCTTTTTCTAAAACTGATATCAATTCATTACCCCTGTCAAAATGCAACCATGGTTGACCATGGTTACCATCGCTAACCATTGATAACCATGGTCAAACCATGGTTGGATGTGCTGAAAACCATGGTCAACCATGGTTAACCATGATTGTGACCATGGTCAGATGTTGACCATGGTTGACCATGCTCTATTTAACCATGGTTAACCATGGTTTTCCACGTTTGTGACCATGGTAAACATCTGACCATGGTTGACCATGGTCTAATCAACCGTGGTCAATTTGACAACCATGGTCTTGCACCTGACCATGGTCAACTTGACAACCTGGACCATGGTGAATAAATATTGATCTGGATTATACCCATGGGAATTTATGGGTGTGTTTGGATATACACCTGAGGCGGCCTATGGTTACCCATAGGTACCTATGGTTTGAAATTGTGTGTATAAAATATCAAACCATAGGTACCTTTGGGTAACCATAGGCCGCCTCAGGCGTATATCCAAACACCCCCTTTAACAAACTGTTAATTACTTTGAGACTTTCAACATTAAAAAATCGTGCTCGTTTTTTCAGTGGTACAATGTTCTTGACAATTTTTAATTTCTTTCTTCCCAAGAGGTAAATTGTGGCCTTTCATGATTATTTCAATAACAATATATTCTATTTACATTTTAAAACACACATACACTGAGCAGTAAAGCTATAGTGGCAGATAATGCTAGTTGCAGTCGGGTCAATTTTGGGACTTGAAGTTTTACAAACTGGAAGTTGGAACCTACTTTCGATCAGTATTCCTTGTTGTTTAACAGTTGTACGCTTCTTCTTCTTCTTCCAGGTAAGGAACCGGATTCATTGCTGAATGTTAATGGTTCCGCGCGAAAACTTTACGCAGTGTCGGGCAACACAGAAAGATTTCTCTTGGCTATTTACAAATTACATTTAAAACGTTCGCAGAAAAATATACAATTAAAATTATTTACAACTGGTTTTCCTACTTCCTTTCAGAGTATGCCTTCAGGGAAGCTCTGAATCCCTCAACGGTGTTGGTCGCTGTAACTGTTGTTGGTAGGTTGTTCCAGTCCCCGATTGTCCTCGGGAAGAAAGATTGGCCGTAGGTGTCTGTACTTGTTCTTTCTTGGAAGAAGCGGTTTTTACCTCTGGTCCGGTTATCATTCGGCGTCAAATATTGGTGACGGTCTATGTCTATAAGTTCATGCTGGATCTTGAATAGCATGCACAATCTATTTGTTTTCCTCCGTTCTTCGAGGCTTTCCCACTTTAGATTTTTAACCATATTTGTGACACAGCCAGGTGTTCGGTCTGTGTAGTTGTTATTCACAAATCGTGCAGCCCTTTTCTGAACCTGTTCAATTGCCTTGATTTTATTTTGAGCGGTTGGGTCCCATACTGTGCTTGCATATTCACTGCAGGTCTTACCATGGACACATATGCAGCTGCCTTTACCGGTTTTGTACAGCCTTTGAGGTTTCTACGTATAAACCCCAAAGTTCTGTTTCCTTTGCCTACTATATTGTCTATGTGTTTATCCCATGTTAGGTTGTTACTGATGGTTACTCCAAGATATTTACTTGCTTCCTCTGTGTCTAGAGTATGACCGTGAAGATGGTACGATGTTTGTATCACTGGTCTATTTTTGGGGGATATTCTAATGACAAGGCATTTTTTGGCATTACAACTCATCTGCCATTTGTTTTCCCAGTCTTCCAATGCTGTTAAGTCCTTTTGGAGAAGTTCACTGTCAGCTTGGTTGGTGATGGTACGAAAGAGAAGGCTGTCATCCGCGAACAATTTGGTCTCTGATGTAGATGCTGTTTCTGGCATGTCATTAATGTAGGCCAGGAACAGTAATGGACCAAGGACTGTGCCTTGGGGTACACCAGAGAGTACTGGTACTTGTGAAGAGACGGCACCCTCTAATATCACGCTCTGCTTTCTGTTATGTAGGAAAGAGCGAATCCATTTATTGGTTTTGGGGTTGACGCCGTAGTATTCCAACTTGTGTAGGAGGCGGTGATGTGGTACCTTGTCAAATGCTTTTGCAAAGTCAAGCAGGATGATGTCTACTTGGCCGCTACTTTTTAATTTCGATGCAATGTCGTTGATGGTTACAATTAGTTGGGATTCGCATGATCGTCTTTTGCGGAATCCGTGTTGTGCATCAGTTAGTATTTTATTTTTGTCAAAGTGGTCCATCATGTTGCTATGTACAATATGTTCTAAGACCTTACATGTGATGGAAGTTAGAGATACTGGTCTGTAGTTAGATGCTAGGTGCCTTTCGTCTTTTTTAAAAAGTGGAACTACATTGGCATCTCTCCAATCTTGCGGGACTTCACCAGTGTTCAATGATGTTTGATATAGGTCTGTGAGTATAGGAGCAAGTTGTTCTGCTGCTGCTTTCAGTATAAAGGCTGGTATTGAATCGGGACCAGTAGCTTTATGCGGTTTCAGGTTTTTTAATAATTTGTGGACTCCGTTGGTACTAATTTTTATGTCCTTCATGGTGGAGTATGGACTTTTTCCTTTATCCGGAAAGTTATTTAGGTTTTCTTTGGTAAATACTGACTGGAATTGGTCGTTTAAAATGTCAGCTTTACTCTTGTTGTCACTTTGCAGAAATCCCATTTTGTTTTTTAGCGGTGCCACTCCTGTCCACTCCTGACCTTTGCTCTTGATATAAGACCAGAATTTCTTTGCATTATCTCTATAGTCGGAACTGACCTCTTCCATATACTTCTTGTTGGCTTGTCGGACCTCCCACTGCACTTCTTGTTGTAGTCTTTTATACCTGTCCTTGTCTCTTTTCTTTTTAGTTTTTCTCGCCTTCTTGTGTGCTTTCTGCTTTTGGTTTATTTTGCGTCTAATGGTTGTATGAACCATGGATGAGTGTTTCTTCCAAGGGTCATTTTCGTTGGTACTCTTTTCTCTATGGTGGTTTGTACAGTTGTTTTAAATGCCTGCCATAAAGACTCAACGCTTCTATCTTTGATGTTTTTGAAGGTAGTTATAAAGTTTTGTAGATCTTCCTTTATATTATGTATTTCAGCTTTTTTCCATAGAAATATTTTTCTTCTGACTGGTTTAGGTTTAAGTGGTTTACAAGCCATATCTAGGAGAACGATGTCATGGTCGCTGTTTCCTATTGATGGTAATGGTTTGCATCTTAATTTAAATGAAGGATGAGATGTAAGCAATAAATCTAAGGTATTCTCTTTTCGTGTTGGAAAGTCCACAATTTGTTCTAGCCCGTTGTCAGCTACAAGTTCCAAGAATGCCTGGTTGGTTCTGGTGGGATACTGTCTATGGTCTATAGTTTGTTCTGCCCAGTTGATATCGGGTAAGTTGAAATCGCCACCAATAAGGAATATGTCTTTTTGATGTTTTGCTCTGATGTTATTTATTTCGTCTTTCATTTTATTCAAGTATGTGTCATCTGTTTTATCAGGTGGTCGATAAAAAGCGCCTATAAGCATTTACTTTTTTCCTTCTAAGTTAATAGTGCCAGTTAGTAGTTCTATTTCTGTGCTTTTTATGATGTTACCCAGCTGTAATGTTTGTTTAGCTGCTACCAATACCCCTCCATGGGGGGCCTTTGGGCGATCTCGGCGTTCCGTGTCATAATGGAAGTAGTCTGGTATGATCTCGCTTGATTTGATGTTTGGATCAAGCCAGGTTTCCGTGCCTATTATTACATCTGGCTCAGTTGACTCAATGATTGAACCATGGTCATTTAACGATGTATTTCTTTCTTCCAAAGACGTAATTTCTGACTTTCTCTCCGAGTTCATAAATCTGCCTTTCTTTATCATTATACGGCATATTTTAAGAACTTGAAAACATTTCAGAGTCATATCTTTAGTCTTTATTGTTTATGTTTATTCCCCAGCCGGAAACACATGCGACGTCATGATCAATTATTATCACCAACCGTTAACCATGATTCACTCAGTGCGAAACATTTAAATGACTTGGAACAAACGTCACGCGAGTAAAGTTATTTCGCGCTTTAAAATTCAAGTGAAGGATTTGATGTCCAGTGTTGTCACGTATTAAAAGAAGATTTGTTATCAGATAAGTACATTCACAGGAAATCTGTTTGATATTTTGTTTAAAAGATATAAAGATTGTTACAGTATTTGATTTGGCTTTCATTAATTGAACACATGCCACCAGAAATGGGTCTCTAATTTTTTTTGTCAGTATCAGCAAGGATTTGTATAGTAAGTCTTACTATACAAATCCTTGGTATCAGTTATCCATATCAACATAAATTTTATATTTAAGATAAATCAATTGTTTTTAATTCCAGGTGTAACTGATGAAACTGTACAATATGAAAATTTTGTCAATTGATAATTCCTATGGTAAAATGATTTACACAATCATTCTTTTGTTTGAAAGGTAAACCAACAAAAAAGGGGGAGGGGGTTACAATTATTTGTTAAAACAAAAACATGTTCATAATGTTTATTTTGTTGTTATGTTTTTTTTTATTGAAAATTTGCAAAAGAAAATAAAAACATTTCTGATCCTTAAAATCTGTTATTTTATACAAATTATCAAGAGCAATTGATTCTTTGTGGAAAATTTTATGTTTTTGTAGGTGGAAACTGCTTTTCATTTTATGGATGAACATTATGCAAGAGAAGCTTTAAAAAGTTTCATGCAATTCAGCATTTGTTGGTAGTCCTGATACAAAAAGGAAGAGAAGTATACAGGCTCCATAACAAGTAGACAAACTGTTTCAAGATAATTGAAGATTGATTTGACAAGAATGTAAAATGGCCAACCATGGTTTTGAAGACCATGGTTTAATGGAGATGGTTGACCATGGTTGACTCATGAATAACCATGGTTCCAACCATGGTTGACCATGGTTGACTCATCAATAACCATGGTTGACCATGGTTGTAACCACGGTTGACCATGGTTCCTACCATGGTTGACCCATCAATAACCATGGTCATTAAAACCATGGTTAACCATGGTCGGCCAATTAACAATTTTGTCAAACCATGGTCAACCATGGTCATACAACCATGGTTGACCATGGTTAACCATGGTTCTAACCATGGTACAAACTGCACACTGACAGGGGAAATTTCTAATGGAGTTTGCAACAATAACTACTCTTTTAAATACATCATAAAATATTAAAATGTAAAATAAAGTGTTTGTTATCACTGAATGGTAAAGATTGGTTGGTAGTAAAAGTGAATATACATTGTTTTTTGTATAAAACAATAAAAAAAAAACTTCATCAGCAACATTTTATATTGGCAAATTTCCAATGAAGTTATTTACATAAAGTTATTGGCAAATAAAAATAGAAAATGACATCATAGTCATGTCTGGCAAATTTCCAACATATATTATCAACTACTATTCTATACAAAGAAAGATAACTCCAATTGAAAATTAATTGCTATTGCACAATATTGTGCAATTAGATATTTTTTGCTATTGTGCAATACTGTGCAATTGAAAATTTCTTGCTATTGCACAATACTTGATATGGAATCATGATTTAGACCAACTTGAAAACTGGGCCCATAATCAAAAATCAAAGTACATATTTAGATAAAGCATATCAAATAAGCCCAAGAATTTAATTTTTGTTTAAATCAAACTTAGTTTAATTTTCGACCCTTTGGACCTTAATGTAGACCAATTTGAAAACTGGACCAAAAATTAAGAATCTACATACACAGTTAGATTTGGCATATCAAAGAACCCATTTATTCAATTTTTGATGAAATCAAACAAAGTTTAATTTTGGACCCCCATTTGGACCAACTTGAAAACTAGGCCAATAATTATAAATATAAGTACATTTTTAAAATCAGCATATCAAAGAACCCCAAGGATTCAATTTTTGTTAAAATCAAACTAAGTTTAATTTTGGACCCTTTGGACCTTAATGTAGACCAATTTGAAAACGGGACCAAAAATTAAGAATCTACATACATAGTTAGATTCGGCATATCAAAGAACCCCAATTATTCAATTTTTGATGAAATCACACAAAGTTCAATTTTGAACCCTTTGGACCCCTTATTCCTAAACTGTTTGGACCAAAACTCCCAAAATCAAACCCAACCTTCCTTTTATGGTCATAAACCTTGTGTTTAAATTTCATAGATTTCTATATACTTATACTAAAGTTATGGTGCGAAAACCAAAAATAATGCTTATTTGGGCCCCTTTTTGGCCCCTAATTCATAAACTGTTGTGACCTCAACTCCAAAAATCCATCCCAACCTTCCTTTTGTGGTCATAAACCTTGTGTTAAAATTTCATTGATTTCTATTTACTTATACTAAAGTTATTGTGCGAAAACCAAGAATAATGCTTATTTGGGCCTTTTTTGGCCCTTAATTCCTAAACTGTTGGAACCAAAACTCCCAAATTCAATCCCAACCTTCCTTTTATGGTCATAAACCTTGTTTCAAAATTTCATAGATTTCTATTCACTTAAACTAAAGTTATAGTGCGAAAACCAAGAAAATGCTTATTTGGGCCCTTTTTGGTCCCTAATTCCTAAAATGTTGGGACCAAAACTCCCAAAATCAATCCCAACCTTCCTTTTGTGGTCATAAACCTTGTGTTAAAATTTTATTGATTTCTATTCACTTTTACTAAAGTTAGAGTGCGAAAACTAAAAGTATTCGGACGACGACGACGACGACGACGACGCCAACGTGATAGCAATATACGACCAAAAAATTAAAATTTTTGCGGTCGTATAAAAATAACCAGTCATATATAAGTCCTTTAAAATATTTGATTGTCAAATCTTGGGACCACCAGTTTATAGAGGATTCTGTGCTTGATCACATTATGAATGATGAAATCAGCTTGTAAATGGAAGAAACTACATGTACATGTTGTTATGGAAATTCTATTGGTTATTTCAAAGTCAGTTTTAATAAAATAAACAATTATAGATTTATCCTATCAGTAAATTTATCAAATAAAGGCAACATGCAGTTGTATACCGCCGTTCAAACAATCTTCATATTCAGCTCTCATCAGGAATAATGTCCACTTTGCTACATTCCATTGTTTGTTTTACTTTCTCTCCAAGATGTGCAAAATTGATCTGAAAATTATAAATGACAAAATTGCAACTTTAACTGTTTAATGATAATGGGGACTGTAAATAACAAACAGACGTATCTACAAAAAATAATGCACGTACTTGAGTATACAGTGTTTTATTTCTTTAGAGGTAGAAAATATTAGTGTAAACAGTGCATGAACTTTTAAAGTAATATACATTGATTAGTGTATAATTGACATAACATGTGTGCCTTAAATGGAGTACAAATGTATATAGTATGGTGATGGAACAGTTTCCTGCACTTGTACAAAAGTGATTTTGCATTATGTTATTTTATTAACACTCAAGTTTTATGTTTTAATTGAGCACCCAGCTGGGATCGCAGCCTTGGCTCATTTTGGATGAGACCAACTGCCGTTGCGTTGTAAATTGGTGGTGGGTACGCCAGGCTGTGTTTATATCCTTTACACCATGCAGTATATTGAACAATTAATTTTAGGCGAAATAATACTGGTTTTTGCACCGATCATATTCACTGTAAAATATTCCTGCACATGCACACAGTTGCTTATAGTATCATAGCTGCGAAAACGTAGCTCTTAAGGTCCTTTTGATGATTTTTTATATTTGCGGACCAAAAAAAAAAAAAGGACAATAGAGCTACGTTTTCGCAGCTAATAGTATCAATCAGTTGCTTATCCGTACTACACTACAAAAGTAGTGGTACTCCAGATAGTGGAGGAAAGAATAAAGAAGAAGGAGGTACATGTAGTTCTTATTAATGAAGTATTTGAAAGTATATATTTACAAAAACAAAGCTTCAGATACAGTGGGAAAGCCAGTGTACATCCAATTCTTAATACATGTCAGAGCTATATGACCATTTAAAGCATTAACAAAATGCTGTATCACTTCTTAGGTCTTCTTTGAAATTGGCATATGAAAGTCTCACTCTGATTTTGGGGATCCTGTTTTGTTGCATTGATATTAATGCTTGACCCACATTTTTATTTTACACAAATCTACAAGAAAACAAAGCTTGGACACAGGATCTATAGTTTAATCAGAATCATACCATTCCTATATCTGTGAGCTGATTTTTATGCAATATAATACTTTTTCACACATTTTTCTCCATTCTTAAAAAGCACACAATTGCAATTATTTGCAAAATCATGTGATAACATATACATGTAGGAAAAGGGCACCAGGCCATCTCATTCCTAATACTACACAAGGAGCAGGATCTACTTACTCTTCCAGAACACCTGATATCAATTGTATGTTGTGGGTTCAAGTTGCTCAGTTTTCTTTTTTCTAATTTGAATATTAGTTTAGACTTTTCATCAAAAAAGTATGAAAAAAGAGAGACTACTGAAAATGATTTATTTAGGTGCAGGCGTTACCACACTTCAGAAAAACGGTGAAAAGTCGTCATGATAGGCCATTTGAGAGACCTCAAGGATACCTCACTATGTCTAGGAGAACTGAACGATTTTAAAACCTTTCTATTTCAGTCCTTCACACCTAATCAATCATTAAAGACCATCAAGTTTACTTTTTATATCTTTGATTTTTTTTATGTCTCAAATACTACAGTACATACATGTATATGCCTGATATCAGTGACGGATCCAGAACTTTTTCTAGGGGGCTGCTGACTACCTTAAGAGGGGCCCGCTCCAGTGATTTCCTATTTAATCAACCACAAAAGGGGACCCCTTTGAATATGCTAGCTTTGCATCTATGAATCTCAGGTTTTTCAATGACAATAAGTTTTATTGTATTGCAACAGCATTATTGTCTCATGTACATTTACCCCACGTTATCGATATAAAATGGTTGAGTGTTTCACATTGTATATTTAAAAATATAAAAATGTTTAGAAATAAACGTTTATTAAATGATAAATAAATACAGTCATAAAAATAATGTTAAAATGAAACATATGTATAAAATATTTTAAATAAATTAATTTAAGAGTATTATTGTTAAAAAGTCCAAGTTTAAAGTAAAATCAAGTCAAATAGTCCTCTGTCCCATACATGTAAATCCTCAAAATAGAAATCCTGCTCTTCTTATTCCTATTGTTATCTGAAAATATATAATACAAATGTATATGCAGATGATATTATCAAATGAAAATAATTTCGAACTTTTCTACAGTTGTTATATGAAATTATAATATATTTTAATTGTCTACAAATTTCTTTGTGGTCCAAGAATGAGAAGGTTCACATTTAAATTGGAATTGAATGTTTTTTATTTGAATTTTACTAATGGAAAACTAATCAGATGTGAATAATTGCCAATGAGACAACTATCCCAAAATACTCATTTGGAGTGGATATATAGGTATTTTTTTGCTACATGAGAAAATCTCATAATGTATATACTATGATTGTTTTCAGATGTTTGTTATCATTTCATTTAAATTGAAATCCTTCTTATTTTAATCTTAAATAATCAAAAGGAGGTTTATATGATTCAACAAAAATAAAGAAATTATTTTAGAATTTTGATGTAAATAATTGATATATTTTTAATGACTTTATATTATATGTCAAAGAAGGAGGTGGGGGATGTTGCAGGGATCCTGATCCCAAAATCCCGGGCTAAAAAACATGATCTTCTGAGGTCCCAAATTTAAAAAAAAAAATCACGAAAGAAAATCCTGAGCTTAAAAACACCCAATCCAAATGTCCCGAAAAAGTCCTGCCCTCCATCAAGAAAAGTTAATAATCATATACAGCAACACAAATTTTCTATTTATTTATTCATTTACTTCAATATCTTAAATCCATCAACATAATAATATGGAACGCCATCACTGCCTTATAATAAGAAAATACTATGACATGATGCAAATGTTGCTTACATGATGTGAATTCTTCTTTACATGATGTGAATTCTTCATTACATGATGTGAATTCTTCTTTACATGATGTGAATTCTTCTTTAAATACATGATGTGAATTTTTCTTTACATGATGTGAAAACTTCTGTACATGATGTGAAAACTTCATTACATGATGTGAAAACTTCATAATATGGTGTGGATTCCTCTTTACATAATGTGAAAACTTTATTACGTGATGTAGTTGTTTCATTACCTAATCTGAAAGTTTTGTTACATGATGCGAAAATTTCTTTACGTTATGTTAAAAAATCTTTATGTCGTATTTCTATTACATTATGCCAAAATAGATACATCGTAATGTCAAATTGGTATTACGAGGTAAGAAACACATATGACGTTATGTGAACTCTTCATTATGTCAAAACATCTTTATAAGAACACGGGACCTCTCGGACGTTATTATTATTATTATTCAGACTCCTTGGATTTTTTCCAAAGCTATAGGATATTTGCCCGATTACACTAATTTTTATTTTCATAAAAATCTTCAATAGCTAATTTGTAGATCCAATTAATACCAATGCAAATGCAAGGTAAAAGTCCAAGTCAGCCTTTTCTCGCCATTTTTTAAAACTGAAACATCTCAAAAAGGAGCACCATGACCTATCAATATTTTTTTCAGCTTGTTTTGTACCTTAGCTGATGCTCTTTCGACTTATAATATCAATTTTAATTACTGGATTCTTAAAAATTTCAACTAAGTACATCTTTAAATGCATTCAAAGGGAGCTGAATATAAAATTTCTGTAAATTATGAGTGATGCTATACATTTAGAGCTTATGCTATACATTTATAAGCATGGCCGTGACGGTGTCATATTTAAAATTTTCTTTTTAAGTATACGTCATTTTTTTTTTATATATTTATATAAATTTAGGAACATAATTAATTTTTTTTAGAGGCAATGTTGGCAAACCCCTTCCAAAAAATATTCGAAAATACTTCTCCTATATCATGTATATCCAGAAGCTCTACGGTACATGTACAATTGTCTCACTTACGTTACTTTGTTACATATTTCACTTTCAAATTAATTGATCTATTAATTTATTTAAACTTCAAAAAATAAATCCATAAAAAATGGCTAAGAAATGATACACAAACATAAAAAGTGTGGACAGAGACCAGTATTGGTAGTATCCATCATTCTGAAAGTATTGCTTGACAATAGAGGAGGGGCGAGACCATTTTCGGGACGCCGGGATTGACCGATTTTAGCAACGGGAAATTGGGATTGCCTTTTTTAAAGATCGGGAATTCGGGATAGAAAAACATCGGGATACGGGAAACCCACGTTTTTAGCCATGGGAAATCTGGATTTTTATGTTGAAATATAACGGGATTGACAAAAAACTATACCTTGGACAGATAAAAGTGCCATTTTCATAATACTTCAATCAGAATCGCATCTAGAAACAGAGTAGATCCAGATCTTATTGTTATTTTCTGCTCGTTTTTTTTTAAAGTAACCGTAGCCAGTGCCATATTTAATATCCACTGTACGTGAATGAAATGCTAACCAAAATTCATGATAAATGTCTAATCTCCTTGGTATTAGTGTCGCTCTGATTTAGAGGATCAGTATACCCAAAGAGGGTGGTAAAGGTTTTTTTTCGTGCAACGTGTTTTGCCATTTTTAATTTCAACCTTCCGTGAAAACAGTTCGTGCTTCACTGTGAAATTGGTAAAAACGACAACGTGCAAGCAATTTTTTTTTATTTTTCGTTCATCGTGAAATTTGAATTTTATTTCGCGTTTGTCCGTGAACATAACGCCGCTTTACAACCCTTCCCAAAAGTTAGACTTGATTTGGATATTTTCAATAAGAGTAAGATTATGTAAGACCTAACAGAAAACACATGTGTTTCCGGTACGCTTAAATATATCTACCCCAATTTTAAGTACCTATAATCTAACTCTACAACTAAAGTTTTTTGGATGTTATGTGGACAAGCACTTATAAAGTCCGAATTTTTCTTCCATATGAACCAGTCAAAAACGTTTGAAAAAAAATAAATTTTGCTTTCCTACCTATCCTAATTTTTTAGGGGATGTTACCTGAAACACCTGTATTTTTTCTTGGCCTTACTACACAGATAATTTCACAGACACAGTCTTCTCTATAATCGAATATCATATAAAAATATTTATGACATTCTACAATTTTGAAGAAAACAAATACCCCAACTTGACGTGTTTAAAATGTATGTACTGAATATATTGTTCAAAATGCACAAATTCAGGAAAGCAAATAATTAAGAACAACATTACTCAGAGGGTTTAATTTTGAAAGTTTACCAGGACAGCCTCCTTTAAAAGATGTGTCAGATGTGTCTATTCGTTACCTAAAATAGTAGAGGACCTCTTTACTAAATAAATGGTGATTTCTTATTTATCGGGATCGGGGATTTTTAACAAAATATGTCCGGGATTTCGGGATTTTCTGATATTAAAACCGGGAAATCGGGATGAGACCCCCTCTAGTCCCCCCTCACAATACATAGTTCCCTACCAGTTAATATTCATTATTCTCAAACAGAAAATTTAGAATTGATGTGCAAATTGTAATGTTAAAAGTAGATATCAAATATCAAATCAATATAACGGTAGTTAGACAAGCATGACTAAAACATGTGCAGAACATTGTGTGGCTTTCGGGTCGATCCGGCCCCACGTCGATCCGGCCCAAGTCGATCCGTCCCACGTCGATCCGGCCCCACGTCGATCCGGCCCATATGTAAAGTCGATCCGGCCCCAATAAAAAATATGTTTATAAGGAATAAAAATAAAGATATATATTAATTGTAATTCATAAATGTTTATGATTTTTATTATACATGTAATGTAAAAGGTGTACGTTAAAAAAAAAATAAAAAAGGCCTTTGAAAAATATTTTCTTTAGATGAATATAAAACAGCTAGGTTGATTATGTTTTTATTACAAGTTTTCAAGATTATTGTATAATTATATTAAAACGTATATAACAAATAGTTACATACACAACGGCACAAGCCTATCCCCAAGCTGATACATACAAACTTTGTTTTTCTTTTAATTTCTTTAAATTTCTAAAATGTTGTTTGATTTGCCGAATCCTGTGCATTTAATGTCATGTTATTTTCTTGCAATAAAGCATATAATGGATACTCATATAACTTGTTTTTATTTATCTACACACAACTATTCAAAATATTGTCAACTTTAAGAAAAATATATTGACTATAAATATTCGATATTACAAAAAAAAAACCAAGTGTTATAGAAGCCTCTGATGTTACCTGAAAAAAAATATATAATTATTATACTTATTATTTATACCAAACAAATTAAATATCAAACTATAAAGACCTTGTTGATTACGTATTTTTAATTAATCAGGCTTTGATTGAATTAAGTGATTACCAGTGGCATTACCTTAGTTCACAATCATCAGACAATCATTGAATAAACAAACCAATTATAGACTAATGATTTGGTTAAACAAGTCATTATGATGAGTTAAATTTTAACGGTTCCATATTGGACTGTAAATATTTATTTAGCTACTCTGTGTGAGAAGTAAATAAAATAAAATCGCCATGACATTCAAAGTCAACATGGAAAATATCTTCACATTTAAAAATATGTTTAAGGTGCTATACACACAGACACAATAACACTCAGTTTCGTATCGATTTAAAAATATTTCTTTAACTGGTACTCCAATACTTCACTTATTTGTTGTTGTCCATCATCGACACTTTTTGCAAATTCCGTTTATACTGTTCAAATTTGTGACAAATTCCTCCATATAGTGAATTATATAGTTAATTCATATATCATAATGGGGCCGGATCGACTTTGGGCCGGATCGACTTGGGCCGGATCGACTTTGGGCCGGATTGACTTGGGGCCGGATCGGTTTGGGGCCGGAACGACCGGATACCATTGTGTGATTTTTTAAGTCTAAGGATCACATGAATTTTCAAAATATCATCAAATCAAAACTAAATTTAAACTTGATCTGTAACTTGTAATGGTAAAACTATAAACAAAATTTCAAATCTAAATCTGTAAGTTAATGACAAAAAAATAGTCGAAAATTCTTGCATTATTTTTCTAAGTTCGAGGACCATAACTTTGCAAACACAAATCGCACTTGATCTGTAACTTGTCATGGTTTTACAAATAATCTTTATGTCAAATTTTAAGTCAAAATGTGGAAACCAATACTAAATATCAAATCAATTTCTTCAAGCATTGCCAACAGCAGTGCCATATCTCTTGCACGTAAAAGACATCCTTGTAGATTTCGAAAACGAGTAGGCTGATGCCGCTACAATTAAGGCAGCACTCGCATTCGCAAAGTGGAAAGGGATGTATATAAGTTGCAAAACGTGCTACCGAATCCACTATAAATAAATATGTTTAAAACTAAAAAATGCGGAAAACTAATTTTCCGGACGAACATTTTGACCGACAGACAAATTGCAAACCGAAAGTCCCCTTCAACTTCGTTGGTAAGTGACTCATAAACGTTTAGTATATAATACTGATGTTTCCTTAAATATAAACCTTATAATAGTGTAATAAATGTGCCTAGTTAATTCCCCTTACTTTTGGATGGATTAATTATTTGTTGATTAAATGTTTATTTTAAGTTTAATTTGATTTAAACTCCATAGTAAGATAAAAGTAAGGATTGTTAATTTAACTGTTTTAATATTTAACTTTTGATGTTTCTGTAATGTTTTATGAATATTAGTTTATTCAATTTGTATTCAGTACCTTTAATGTAAAAGTTATCCGGTTCAATGACAATATAAGGATTTTAATTGTTTTTTCAGTCGGAGTCGGCCTTGTACAATCCTCCAAATACTCGCCGGACTGTATCAGTCTACTTGAGTTTAGAGTTATATATAGTCACCACTTCGGTGCAGTTCGCAAGAGTTAGTCACCTCTTCTTGGTGCAATTCTACTACATAAAACACAACGCGAAGCCAATTAACTTTACTAAAGACTAACTCTTGCAACACTTTGTTTTTCATTTTACATTTGAAATTACTCTATTTTTGAACTTCATTTAAGAAAGTTTTTTTACTCTCGTTTGTCCGCAATTATTGTACATTTGTAACTAAACATAGTTTCTTTTGATTAATTGTCTGTTGTTCATCCATAATCTGACATCAGGTGGTCGAATAGGAATACAATACTGGCAACTACACGTCCCGGGAGGTGTCGTCACCGACCCCCTCCGTTACAATAACACTACCATAAAAATACACCACCAAGAACGTTTCTATAAAGTTTTGAACCCTTGAATGGCTTTAAATCCTATATATCCTGAACAAGCCTATGGACTGTACAACAAAACGTTTATAGTGAATATAGGGCACATATTTGGGTTAAGGAGTTATGGAGCACAAGAATACCGAAAACGGCCAAACCTAATATTAAAAAAACACAAAGCACGCTTCTATCAAGTTTGGAACCCTTAAGGGGTCTCATTAAACAATTTACATGACGTATAATTGTAAGGTGACGTTCACATCAGGTAATGCAGTTCTAGCATCACGTACTGCAATATTCACATTATACACTAAAGTATTTGCATCACGTATAAGGGTTTTTATTTTAACATCACATAAGGAAAGTTTCGCATCATGTAATGAAACAACCACATCACGTAAAGACGTTTTCACATCATGTAATGAAGTTTTCACATAATGTAATGAAGTTTTCACATAATGTAATGAAGTTTCCACATCATGTAATGAAATGAAGTTTTCACATCATGTAATGAAGAGTTCGCATCATGTAATGAAGAATTCACATCATGTAATGAAGAGTTCGCATCATGTAAAGAAGAATTCACATCATGTAATGAAGAATTCACATCATGTAATGAAGAATTCACATCATGTAATGAAGAGTTCACATCATGTAATGAAAAATTCACATCATGTAATGAAGAGTTCACATCATGTAAAGAAGAGTTCACATCATGTAAAGAAGAATTCGCATTATGTAACGAAGAATTCACATCATATAAAGGAGAATTCACATCATGTAAGCAACATTTGCATCATGTCATGGTAGTTTTTTCTTATAAGGCAGTGATGGCGTTCCATATAATAACATATCAATCTTTTAATAGGTATATTAAATAATGTTTAAATAAAGTATTACTTAATATGCAACATTAAATTATCTTACATGTATCTGTTATTTAAAAGGTAACTTTTCATTCAATCATTCATATCTTAAATTCTTCATACCAGTAATAGATATTAAATGTATCCACCACCAATAAAACCTGGCCACAACACCTAGCCAATACTGAATGTGGCAATAAAATTCAACAATAAATCACATAATTTGTTTTTTTTTTGCATGGAAGGAGGGACAGAATTTATACTGTCCTACTGGTTAATATTTCACATACCTGAAATCTTTAAAAGATATTTTATATAGATATAGGAAGATGTGGTGTTAGTGCCAATGAGACAACTCTCCATCCAAATAACAAATTATAAAAGTAAACCATTATAGGTCAATGTACGGCCTTCAACATGGAGCCTTGGCTCACAACGAACAACAAGCTGAAAAGGGCCCTAAAATTACTATTGTTAAACCATTCAAATGGGAAATGCCTATATGCACTATTCAGCAAAAATAATAGTACTGTTGTTCAGATAAACAAGGGTCTGGATGGAGTGTTTTCAATAACTTTATCATTTATTCTTTACGCTCATTTGTCTCTATTTTTTTTTATACTTTTTGTCCATCATTTCTCTTTTCTCAATATATAAATTACCACATCAATAGTTCAAATAATTATGACGTCTGGCTAGGATATTTTATAATTTTTTTCTGGGATGCGTAGGAAGGCGTCCCAGATAAAAAATAAAATAGCCTTGTCAGACGTCATATTATTTTGACTAGCATGTCATTTGCTCTATTCCTTATTACAGTAAATTTTCTCTATTCTTTGTTCCTTTAGTCATAGTTCTCCAATTTTTTTTACACTTTTAGCCATAGTTCCCAGTGGCGGATCCAGGGATAGGGTTCCGGGATTGGAATCTCCCCTTTTTATGGACAATCAATGCATTTGAAAGGGGACATTTAGTTGAACCCCCCTTTATCCTGGGTAGGGAACCCCCTTTTCAAAATGGCTGTATCCACCCCTGGTTCCCTATTTTGTGAACCCTCACCCTGTACTATCTGTAAGACATGATGGATAGAGGTTTAGGATAAAATTAAACTATACTTATGTAGTTGTTATATTTTCCCTATAATTCTATTTTGTTTGTTTATGTTTTTTGTCACACACTTTTGGGCACAAATAACAATATAAAACCATTTAATTAACCTTTATACTATTCGAGACAACCAAACAAATCAGCACAAATGCTTAACACAACCGTAATAATTTAATTAAAATTATAAAGCTAACATTGACATGCCAAAATTCAAGTTTTAATCAAAATTGAAGTCTCGGGCTGAGAAAGGGGCGTTTATTTCGTGTGGTCTGGGGAAATTTAATGGATTTCAGCATCCTAAAAGAGGCAAACAAATAGCCATAAACCGATCTGATCAATGAATTATGTTATGGATAATGTTGATATCTTTCTACTAACCATTAAAAGTAATAATAGTAGGATTTCGTGAGCTCAGAAACCTTAATCTGTTGAAAAATGGCGTGGATTTATGTGCTTCCTTTTCGCAGCCTCAGTTACAATTTTACAAGGAGTGATGGGTATTTATGCAAATATTTAGGGACTCCTATCATCATAGATACTATTTTTGGTCATTTTATATTTAAATAGCCAATAGGATGCGAATGTGTCAGTTATTTTCAGAAGCGGAAAACACCCGCCATATTTTTATCGTCCAAAATAACAACGTGTCTTGCCAGTTTCAGATGTTTGTTTCCTGTAAAATAAAATCTCCTAAGAAGAAAATATAGCATAGTCACCTGTAAAACTTACCTATATAACTAATTAATGATGAAATGACACAAGTTTAATTGTCTTTAATAGTAAATTTCTTGAAAAATCACACGTACACGATGTAAACAAATTAACGAGATGGCGCGATACTGTCGCCGTCTATGTAAAAATCGCGATTGTCGCCCTTGATTTTTTGGCCATTACGTCATATGGAAGGAGGCGCAGAACTGATCTGTGGCTTTCCCACTGGATATAATTACCTAGCTTTACAAATTTTACAGGCATGGTGATTGCTACTTCCTCCGTTTGTTTTCATCTAGTTTTATCGCAAATGAACGATAAGTCTAGAAACATTTCGAAAATATCCAACTCGTGTGTTTGCATATTTGGACACGCCCTCACATTACAATCATTCGAACCGATTGGATCCAGACTCTACATATGCATATGGAGCGTCGGGATAATCGAGACTACCTAGTATCATGATTTCAATCTGACCCTTACGGACGCGTTGAACAAATAATGCATGCCACTCATTAATAGCCAATCAGACGTTAAAATGACCTTCATTTCCCCCATAATCATTCCGGAAACAGCCACGAAGCAGCCTTAGATAGTATTTATAACCAATGAAATAACAGAAATACCGTTAACAGATTTAGGCAGCAACCATTTGATTTTCTGGGGGGGGCTATGGTTTTTTTTTCTGTACAAACTTTTTTTTTCGCCTGCGGCGAAAAACAATCTATTTTTTTCGTGACAAGTCGAAAACAATTTTTTTCTTTCAATTTTAGTATTACATATAGTGGCAGCTGAGGGTGAAACAAACAATTTTTTTTTTCTCAGAATCAAAAACAAATTATTTTTTTCTCCAAAAACTGGAAACAAACTTTTTTTTCCAAAAAAAACCATAGCCCCCCCCCCCCCCCCAGAAAATCAAATGGTTGCTGCCTTACCCGAACCTGACGTTTAGCCTCTGACTAATCAGACGGTAATCACCATGGTGATACGGTAATAAGAATTTTATTAGTCTAAAATCCAAACAATAGGATTGTTACTAAAATATACAACAAAAACACTTTTAAAAGACAGGACGACTGCCCGGATAGTGACAGGACGATTGACGGACGAGATGTAAATAGTAATAACTTTTTTGTTATTCTATTCGGTAGACCTATATAGTAGACCTAACAAAATAAGTGAAAAAAAATATTTTTGAGCAAATTAGGTTGACCGGACGGTATTCACACTCGCCGATATACGCTAACGTGACGGTACCCAAATTGCACCTATTTTGACAGTTTTTTATGATCAAGTAAAATATGTCCATACTGTGTTTATTTTCTTTCTTCATTGTATATAGGTACACTAATTTGATTTTTAATCCATATTGAGTCCATAAAAAAATGGTTTGAATCAACCTCCAAACCACAGGTATTTGGGGCATGGACCCCCCTTTTTTGGACCTCTGTAAAAAAAATTGTTTGGTGTTTTTTTTATTTGTTTACTTGGGGCTCGTATGGATAGTAAAAAAGTTATTGCAATCGACTAGCAATGGATTGTTGAGACTTGATATATGTTTATACATTGTAGAAAATTGAAAATATTAAAATAAAAAAAACACCAAACAATATTTTTTTTAGTGAGGTCCCAAAAAGGGGGGTCCATGCCCCAAATACCTGTGCTCCAAACTATCCAGCCGGACAGCAAATCTCATAATGGCGTCGATTTTATTATTCTGGTCACGTGATTTTCAGTTCAAAAAATGGCATTTTTTAGCAACGGCAATGACGCCACGAAATCGACGGCGTAAAGCTATTTTGTGTATTTATCATGCTTACCCAAATACATCATTAAATACGGCAGGTTTTAAACTTTAACTACGTTATTCTTTTAAGAATGAAAAAAATGAATTTCCTTGATTATTTGATTGGGAATGATGAAAAAACGTGCCGCGGCCGTGACACTTCTCAGTAAATAAATGTAAATTGAAATGACACACGGAATGGTAACGTATTTTCCTTTATAGGGATGATACCTCCTGATATTAGGAACATGAAATGCCTATTGATACAAAAACTCGCCAGGTAAAACGGCATTGCGTCAATTCAACAGGCCCAAAACTGGCGACCGGCCAAAGGGAGATAACTCGAATGAAAAGTCGTTGAAGGGACGGCTGATCAGAAACGAGAGAAAATAACCATTTCGCTCAATTTTAGTAAGTGAAAGAGTGAATCTGGGTTAAAATATCCAATAATTTATCAGTGTGCGATAGCAAAATGTGTTAATATGAAAAATACTTTGGATAGAATTGCTGGAATCCATGACAAATCGCCCCACACATAATCGCCCGACTTTTTCACCAACTCGCCCCACTTTTAAAAAACCCGCCCCAACCTGGATTACCAAATCGCCCTACTATTTAAAAAATCGCCCCACTTGCGAAATGTGTTAAATTCCGTTAATATTACTCCTGCCAACTCGCCCCACTTAATGGAAAACGATAAAATCTAGATTAATATATTATTAACCAGGATGAATTTAGTAATTCCAACTCGCCCCACTTATGGAAAAAGATGTTATTCCGTTGTATATAAGTAAAATTCCGTGAATATTACTCCTGCCAACTCGCCCCACTTCAAAGAAAACGATAATATCTAGATAAATATATTATTAACCAGGATGAATTTAGTAATGCCAACTCGCCCCACTTATGGAAAAAGATGTTATCCCGTTGTATATAAGTTAAATTCCGTGAATATTACTCCTGCCAACTCGACCCACTTATGGAAAAAGATGCTATCCCATTGATTCAGAAAACCTTATAGAAACATCTTATGTTATTCCTTTTTTTTTAAATAGTAGTAAGAAGTGAGTATTAATATTTCGGTAACGTGAATGTCAAATAGTCTCACTTATGAAAAGTACAAGTATGAATAGAGTTAAAGGCTACCAACTAGACCCACTTACGAATAAAATAATTAAACTGTAAGGGAGCTACCATTTGATTTAAATTATGGGGGGACTAGGATGAAATTTGAAAAAATAGGCAGGACAGGAGTTTTGAGTAAAAAAAAAGGCAGGATGAGACACTTTGCAAAAAAAAAGGCAGGATGACAATTTAGGTAAAAAAAAGGCAGGATAAACTAATAAAAAAAAAGGCAGGACCGAATAGAGTGAAAAATAAAAATGCAGGACAGAGATTACAACTAAAAAAAAATGCAGGACAAAATTTTTCATCCTAGCCCCCCCCCCCCCCCCCCCTAAAAATCAAATGGTAGCTCCCTAATGCGTGTTGGCTTTCCAATTTACTAACAAAAACACGACACACGCTTATGGTAAATGAATGAATAGGCATTCTCTTTGATATTTAATTGAAAGTAACATTTGCCTTTCTCTGATAGCTCGTTTGTGTTGAATTATTCTTAATAATTTTCGGTTTGTTTGTATTCTGTGTAGATTAGTTTAATAGGGCGAGTTTTTAATTTTAATTATATATTAATCTAAATATTACCGTTTTACATTAAGTGGGGCGAGTTGGCAGGGGTAATATTAAACATGATTTAACAAATTTCACATGTGGGGCGATTTTTAAAAAAGTGGGGCGATTTGGTAAATCAGTTTGGGGCGGTTTTTTTAAAAGTGGGGCGAATTGGTGAAAAAGTGGGCCGATTAGGTGTGGGGCGATTTTCCAGTGGGGCGACTTGTCCTGCTTCCCTTTGGATATTACAATTAATCATTGGAATGAGGGCACCTAGCTGTCAGGTATCAGCCTCAGGACCCAAACAGTGAGAGAAAGTATAAGTTTTCTATATGGTTATTTTTTTTTACATAAAGTGAGGGGTTTTGGACCAGTAAATTATTAGAAAAAAATACTTGCCCAAAGCTTTGGTGTTACTATCATTAAAGGGGGGAATGTTTCAGCATATTCCCTGATTGCATGTGTATACCTCTATTTTGTCATATATACTTTGATGGAAATAATTATTTCATGGCATACTTTTTAGGAGAATCATAAATTATTATTTTTGAATACACATAAATTCTTCATTTTGATACAGCTTTCAGTGATGAGTCAGTGCAGGGGCGGATCCAGCCATTTTAAAAAGGGGGGGTTCCCAACCCAGAGTAAAAGGGGGGGGGGGGGGGGTTCCAGCTATGCTCCCATTCAAATGCATTGATCGGCCAAAAAAAAGGGGGGGTTCCGGGGGTTGGGGGGGTTCCAACCCCCGGAACCCCCCCTCTGGATCCGCGCCTGCAGTGATGCAGAAACATATTGTTTCTTAGTAGATCTACATAAAAATTAGTGTTGTCAAATCGTACACTATTGCCTAACCGGTTACTCGGATAATCGTTCGACCGATTAACCGGTTAACCGATAGTTTAAGTTGGTGTTTGAAAGCCTTATATCTTTAGTACTCTACACATAGCTAAAAGATGTGGTATGAGTGTCAATGGGACAACCTTCCATCCAAGTCATAAATTTACGCTTTTTAAATAGAAGTTTGTCGATAAGCATTATAAGTGTTTTATAGTATTATTATGTATGTCTATGTATTTCTGTATACTATTGTATCAACATTGAAATATATATATATAAAATATATACATATATCCGTGGGGATACCTTGCGAAGTTTGACTTTTAATATTCAGATACACCGTATCAACTATGGCGTTTGTATCAACTTCAGATTGAAAAATTAAATAAAAACTTCTTGATCTCGCAGAAGCGAATATGTCTGAAACCGATTGTTTTTTTTTCCCTTTTCTCGTGTCCCCGAAATTAATGTGGAGTGTTTCAATTTGAAATGGTTAAGAATGCTACTCGTACTATCATGTATATGTTTAGTACTTTCACATTGGTTTGCATTTCACAATATTTTAGTAAACATTTCGTTTAAAGTATATCAAAGCCTTACACGGCGGAGGTTGCACATTTAGAAGTAGGTCTACACGCTATTAAAAATAAAATAATGGAGTTAATCGTAAAATTAAATCGTATTACTGATTTAAAGTTACTGTTAAAATAACATGTATACTAAATATGATTCATTAAGATCTTGCCCCAAGCTGAGCAACTAGTTCTAATTAATTTTATATTTTTCGGATTAACAATAGCAATCAATAGACTGGACAATTTATCTGTCAAATTAATTACGGCGACGACAATTTTTAAATAAAACATAACTATTTAATGATTTCGATACAAATTTATATCAAATCTATTGAAATTGAAAAAAAAATGTCCGGTTAACCGGTTAGCGTTTTTGGTATTCGGTATTCGGTCGTTCGACCGGTTAACCGGTTAACCGGTTAACCGTTGACAACACTAATAAAAATATATTTTATATAGATCATGAGTATAAATGTACAATTTTGTTTTTATATATTCTTTTCTAGAGTAACATTTTTAGAGAATTTCTGTTAAGTTAAGACCCAATGTCAATTATATCTGTGAACTTATTAAATGTTTATTTCCATTCTTAATATGTTTATCTACAAATGTATGCAAGTAATTATTTATGTGAGGTCTATTAATGGTGAACACTGAAATGTAATAACTTCTAGTCACTGGCATAGGATATCATACCCTTGACAATTTTGATTAAAAATTGAATTAATCAAAGTACTCTATAAGAAGGCTTTACCAAAAAAGTAATTTCTATGTGTTTGTAAGTAGCAATATTACAAAGTAATAAAAATTGAGAAAAAATAATGGGGGGTCAATAATAAATAATAAAAACAAAATCAGGGCTTTATTTCATTTTCTATTGAGAGACTGATTAAAAAAGTAAAATCTATTCCTGAACAAATTGATGTCATAAAAATATTGCATTTTATATTGAACTTTGTTCTCTGCAGTGGTTTTTATACGACCGCAAAATTTGAAAAAATTTTCGTCGTATATTGCTATCACGTTGGCGTCGTCGTCGTCGTCGTCGTCGTCGTCGTCCGAATACTTTTAGTTTTCGCACTCTAACTTTAGTAAAAGTGAATGGAAATCTATGAAATTTTAACACAAGGTTTATGACCACAAAAGGAAGGTTGGTATTGATTTTGGGAGTTTTGGTCCCAACATTTTAGGAATTAGGGGCCAAAAAGGGCCCAAATAAGCATTTTCTTGGTTTTCGCATTATAACTTTAGTTTAAGTTAATAGAAATCTATGAAATTTTGACACAAATTTTATGACCACAAAAGAAGGGTTGGGATTGATTTCGGGAGGTTTGGTTTCAACAGTTTAGGAATTAGGGGCCAAAAAAGGGCCCAAATAAGCATTATTCTTGGTTTTCGCACAATTACTTTAGTTTGAGTAAATAGAAATCAATGAAATTTAAACACAATGTTAATGACTACAAAAGGAAGGTTGGTATTGATTTTGGGAGTTTAGGTCCCAACAGTTTAGGAATTAGGGGCCAAAAAGGGACCCAAATAAGCATTTTTCTTGGTTTTCGCACCATAACGTTAGTATAAGTAAATAGAAATCTATGAAATTTAAACACAAGGTTTATGACCATAAAAGGAAGGTTGGTATTGATTTTGGGAGTTTTGGTCCCAACAGAATAAGGGGCCCAAAGGGTCCAAAATTAAACTTTGTTTGATTTCATCCAAATTGAATAATTGGGGTTCTTTGATATGCCGAATCTAACTGTCATGACTGTGTATGTAGATTCTTAACTTTTGGTCCCGTTTTCAAATTGGTCTACATTAAGGTCCAAAGGGTCCAAAATTAAACTTAGTTTGATTTTGACAAAAAATGAATCAGTTAGGTTCTTTGATATGCTGAATCTAAAAATGTACTTAGATTCTTGATTATTGGCCCAGTTTTCAAGTTGGTCCAAATCGGGGTCCAAAATTAAACTTTGTTTGATTTCATCAAAAATTGAATAAATGGGGTTCTTTGATATACCAAATCTAACTGTGTATGTAGATTCTTCATTTTTGGTCCTGTTTTCAAATTGGTCTACACTAAAGTCCAAAGGGTCCAAAATTAAACTTAGCCTGATTTTAACAAAAATTGAAATCTTGGGGTTCTTTGATATGCTGAATCCAAAAATGTACTTAGATTTTTTATTATGGGCCCAGTTTTCAAGTTGGTCCAAATCAGGATCTAAAATTATTATATTAAGTATTGTGCAATAGCAAGTCTTTTCAATTGCACAGTATTGCGCAATGGCAAGAAATATCTAATTGCACAATATTGTGAAATAGCAAAATTTTTTTTAATTAGAGTTATCTTTCTTTGTCCAGAATAGTAAGCAAGAAATATCTAATTGCAAAATATTGTGCAATAGCAAGATTTTTTTAATTGGAGTTATCTTTCTTTGTCCAGAATCAACTTAAATCTTTGTTATATACAATATACAATGTATATTCACTTTTTACTACCAACTGATAAATTAAAATAATCTTTACCATTCAGTGATAACAAGCAGTTTTTTTTACATCTTAATATTTTATGATGTATTTAAATGAGTAGTTATTGTTGCAAACTCCATTAGAAATTTTAATTGAGATTAGTTTTGGAATAAGGGAAAGGGGGATGTGATTAAAAAAATTGGGTTCAATTTTTCTCATTTGAAATTTCATTAATAAAAAAGAAAATTTCTTCAAACATTTTTTTGAGAGGATTAATATTCAACAGCATAGTGAATTGCTCTAAGAGAAAACAAAAATTTTAAGTTCATTAGAACACATTCATTCTGTGTCAGAAACCTATGCTGTGTCAACTATTTAATCACAATCCAAATTTAGAGCTGAATCCAGCTTGAATGTTGTGTCCATACTTGCCCCAACCGTTCAGGGTTCAACCTCTACGGTCGTATAAAGCTACGCCCTGCGGAGCATCTGGTTCATTTTAACTATATATATTTGGATTTTGCCTGATAGTGACACTGTCATGTGTTTTGTTGTGTGCTGTCTCATTTTAGAAAAGGGGTTATATTGTAAAATATAAATTCTGAAATGTAGTAGTTTGAACTTTCTGTTTTTTAAATCATTTAGAACTTAATAGGGCTTAGGAGATATTATATAAATCTAAGCATAGAATATAGATACCCATACAGTCACCTTGAGTCATGTCTGTTAAACATTTAAGATAAAGTAAATTTTATATTTTTCTAGAATAAAGTAAAACTGAAAATAGTTTTCTCACTAATTATATGTAATTTAGTGGGATAGTAATGCATGTACTAAAATTGAACAAAAAACAATCCTGGCACAACATTCAACAGCTAGAGCCATGGGGTGTGAAAAATAATTATATAATGAATATGATTTTTTTTATATAATTCATATAATATATAGTATAATATCACGAACATATATATTGACATACTGTTCTCAAATAATATGTAACATCAGAGACATATGATATATAACAATTTCTGGTGACATATATATAAAAGCAAATTTACAGATCTAACATTGTTGGGTTGATGTTAAGACGAGTTGTATATACATTATGTACACAGCCATGTATCACCATCATTGATGGCGATCCGATGGATACATCTGTTGTAGGGTTGTCACTGACTCAGACGTACTTATAAATATAATTATTTTCTGTGACTGTATCTTACATTAATTTGTAGGATCCTTTACTATAGATAATTTAGCTGATCTGTAACAATAACATCTTCATGCCTTATATATCATGTACTGCAGTACGCCGCTAGATTAAAACTGACGTGGAAAGGTAACACACGGCCAGCGAAAGCTCTTTTTTTGAGAGCCCAGGTGGTCGTGTGGTCTAGCGGGATGGCTGCAGTGCAGGCGATTTGGTGTCACGATATCACAGTAGCATGGGTTCGAATCCCGGCGAGGGAAGAACCAAAATTTGCAAATTTTTGGTTCTATACAACTCGTCTAAACATCAACCCAACAATGTTAGATCTGTAAATTTGCTTTCGCAAATTTTTGGTTCTTCCCTCGCCGGGATTCGAACCCATGCTACTGTGATATCGTGACACCAAATCGCCTGCACTGCAGCCGTCCCGCTAGACCACACGACCACCTGGGCTCTATATATATATATACACTAAAAATTGAATTCTGTGTCCACACTAGTAGAAATATAAATAAAATTAAATTTCAAAATGCTCTTAAAGTCCTTTAATTATCTACATTTTTCTCCAGCCGGTTTCACATCTTTGTGATAATCATGGATGAATGTAACTAACGGTAACGTAACGTCACGATAATAAGTCTGTAACAATGCATAATGTGACGACCAATTCACCGAAGAAATGAGAATTAATAAAGAAATGTTTATACAATAGTACAAACCAAGCCTAAAAAGATAAGACGTTACTTTTGTAAGGGTTACGTCCCTTTAATGCATTGTTACAGACTTATTATCGTGACGTTACGTTACCGTTAGTTACATTCAGGTGGTCGGTAAAAGTGGTAACCCGAACCCGGACCCGAACCGGAATTTGCCGGAAATTTGCCGAACCGGAAATCTATTTTACATATATTATGATCTTTGCGTTACGATTTTTTCTACTAACGTTTATGCATTTGATGTCTTATTAAATTCTATGTCATATATGAATAGATTTTTGTCCAAACATCACTAACAAACATAAATTTAAGGTTTATTAATTTCCACCTCGGTAAAAGTGGCAACCCGAACCTGAAAGTTTTTCTTTAACCAAACCTTATTTACCTAAGTGTTTTTAATTCGCTTTATAATTTTATGTCCTGAATGTAATAATCTTTCATATTTTACTTAAAATTGTTTTCACAACTCTGCCAAAAACTTTTTATCGTGGAAATTCGAAAAAAAATTGTTCACCCGAACCCGAAAGGGAGACAACTCCGTTTGGACTTGGATTTTGGGGCGATTATGATGCTAATTGTTAACTCGGCCTATACCAAATATGGACCATAATTTCGGCCTTTTGATTGATGATTGTGTATTCTGAATTATTATTTCTTTTTTTTTCTATATTGCTTTTCTGTTTTGTTTTTCCCAATAGATAAAGAAGTATTAATTTTCTTATGGCTGTAATCATGGTAATGTTTTTTATGCCCCACCTACGATAGTAGAGGGGCATTATGTTTTCTGGTCTGTGCGTCCGTTCGTCCGTCCATCCGTCCGTCCGTCCGTCCGTCCGTTCGTTCGTCCGTCCGTCTGTCCCGCTTCAGGTTAAAGTTTTTGGTCAAGGTAGTTTTTGATGAAGTTGAAGTCCAATCGACTTCAAACTTAGTATACATGTTCCCTATGATATGATCGTTTTAATTTTAATGCCAAATTAGAGGGTTTACCCCAATTTCACGGTCCACTGAACATAGAAAATGATAGTGCGAGTAGGGCATTAGTGTACTGGGGACACATTCTTGTTTTTTTTTCAGTTTTATTTTATCAATTTATGAAAAAACAAAAGCTTACGATACTTTGGTTAAACAAATCAAGGATTTGTATAGTGACACTTCTGGAATTTATAAGATACCACCATTTTTTTCTGTTTTAACATGACTTGGTTGTTTCACACTATGTTTTTATAAATAAAAATCTTTTATACGTATACTGCACAATGTTCCGATTGTTATCAAAGAGGGATTTTATACCTGTTCTAAATATTATTTAAATTTGGGAAAAGAGTGTACATCCATTTGATATGCGTGTTGTCATAGAACTTCTTGCACTATTATGCAATTATTATTTAATATGGTCAAAGTAAGAAAATGCAAAATGAAGACAAGTTGAGATATATGTTTTTTGTTTACATTTGTACAACTGAGGTTTAGGGTATTCAATTATTCTGTACATAATAGAAGTCGTTTGCTGTGCTAGATGTATAATGTATCTTATATTAGGACAATTAGGGCCATGTTTTCAGCACTTCTGTATAGCATTTCTATAAGAAGAGTTTGTGGCACTTGTGCCATCTTCAAGTCTAATTTTGATCACACAACTGCTTTCAGTGGAGGTTCAAATCTTAAGTCCTTCTTCCTCAGGTCAGCTTACATTGGTATAGTTATAGTTATTCGTTTATTTTCACAAAGGAACATTACTTTCATTGCTGTTCTTCATCGTAAGTCCTAGTAAAGCCTTATATAAATTTTCTGCGAACTTCAATGTCATTTCTATTGCATTTAACACACAAAAATACAAATTGTCTAAATAGGCACATTGAACAGTTCAACTGTTCTGGTTCTATATAAGAAAAAAACTATGATAAAGAATTCTTTTAGGACTTCATTCTACATTCGTTACACTGGATTAACATGTGTCATACATAATAAGATGTCATCAAAATAGAAAAGAACTCTGTGAGTAAAATTGGTAATTAAGATTTATATAACTAGCATGTCAAATCACATGCAGCATCTGAGCATCCCAATTTGATTTGTCTCATAGTCATTGTACGTATAAATGGTTGTCAATTCTCTACAATTTCATTTTATTACTTAATCAAAATTAAGGACATGTTTCAAAAATATTGTATTCGTCTTAAAACATTTTTGCCTTATATTTTTTTCCTAATAACAATCTCTTTCCTTCTTTGCTACGAACAATATCTCTCCCTTTTTGCTTTATATTCTTTTCCTACGAACAATATCTCTCCGTTTTTGCTTTATATTCTTTTCATAAGAACAATATCTCTCCCTTTTTGCTTTATATTCTTTTCCTACGAACAATATCTCTCCCTTTTTGCTTGATATTCTTTTCATAAGAACAATATCTCTACCTTTTTGATTTATATTCTTTTCCTACGAACAATATCTCTCCGTTTTTGCTTTATATTCTTTTCATAAGAACAATGTCTCTCCCTTTTTGCTTTATATTCTTTGCTAAGAACAATATCTCTCTCTTTTTGCTTTATATTCTTTTCCTACGAACAATATTTCTCCCTTTTTGCTTGATATTCTTTTCATAAGAACAATATCTCTCCCTTTTTGCTTTATATTCTTTTCATAAGAACAATATCTCTCCCTTTTTGCTTTATAGTCTTTTCATAAGAACAATATCTCTCCGTTTTTGCTTCATATTCTTTTCATAAGAACAATATCTCTCCCTTTTTGCTTTATATTCTTTTCCTACGAACAATATCTCTCCCTTTTTGCTTTATATTCTTTTCCTACGAACAATATCTCTCCCTTTTTGCTTTATATTCTTTTCATAAGAACAATGTCTCTCCCTTTTTGCTTTTATTCTTTTCCTACGAACAATATCTCTCCGTTTTTGCTTTATATTCTTTTCATAAGAACAATATCTCTACCTTTTTGCTTTATATTTTTTCCTACGAACAATATCTCTCCCTTTTTGCTTTATATTCTTTTCCTACGAACAATATCTCTCCCTTTTTGCTTTATATTCTTTTCCTACGAACAATATCTCTCCGTTTTTGCTTTATATTCTTTTCATAAGAACAATGTTTCTCCCTTTTTGCTTTATATTCTTTGCTAAGAACAATATCTCTCTCTTTTTGCTTTATATTCTTTTCCTACGAACAATATCTCTCCCTTTTTGCTTGATATTCTTTTCATAAGAACAATATCTCTCCCTTTTTGCTTTATATTCTTTTCATAAGAACAATATCTCTCCCTTTTTGCTTTATATTTTTTTCATAAGAACAATATCTCTCCGTTTTTGCTTTATATTCTTTTCATAAGAACAATATCTCTCCCTTTTTGCTTTATATTCTTTTCCTACGAACAATATCTCTCCCTTTTTGCTTTATATTCTTTTCCTACGAACAATATCTCTCCCTTTTTGCTTTATATTCTTTTCATAAGAACAATGTCTCTCCCTTTTTGCTTTTATTCTTTTCCTACGAACAATATCTCTCCGTTTTTGCTTTATATTCTTTTCATAAGAACAATATCTCTACCTTTTTGCTTTATATTTTTTTCCTACGAACAATATCTCTCCCTTTTTGCTTTATATTCTTTTCCTACGAACAATATCTCTCCGTTTTTGCTTTATATTCTTTTCCTACGAACAATATCTCTCCCTTTTTGCTTTATATTCTTTTCATAAGAACAATATCTCTCCCTTTTTGCCTTATATTCTTTTCCTACGAACAATATCTCTTCTTTTTTGCTTTATATTCTTTTCCTACGAACAATATCTCTCCGTTTTTGCTTTATATTCTTTTCCTACGAACAATATCTCTCCGTTTTTGCTTTATATTCTTTTCATAAGAACAATATCTCTCCGTTTTTGCTTTATATTCTTTTCATAAGAACAATATCTCTCCCTTTTTGCTTTATATTCTTTTCCTACGAACAATATCTCTCCGTTTTTGCTTCATATTCTTCTTATAAAAATTTAAAACAGTCACACATATAAAAGCTCAGTTTTTTCCAGAAGAGTTACATTTTCTTTTGTCAAGAGCCATAAAAATTCAGAAGATTTATTTAAATTTTTAAATTCAGTACAGCTTATATAATCATAAGAATTAGATAGCCTCGATATGCATGCTTATACTTTCCGTTAGGGACAACACCAAACTGAGATCGATTCAGGATAAAAAAGTAAAATAAAATAGTTTAGGGGTGGAAAGCTTTCTTTGAATTTCTTTAAACTTTTTTTCTTATATTGTTATTTCCAGTAATTCATAATTATACACAAATATTTATTAATTAATTAAATTAATTTTGTTTGTTTGTTTTTTTGTTTGATTATATATTTAAAAGTTTAATTGTTTGTCTTCGTGTTATTTTTACTGGTTTTTTTTCAGACAAAAGTCCTAAAACCATTGACGTGGTTAAAATTTTTCAAGAGACCGGGTTCATACCAAAGTCCATCCGGAATCCGATACGGTTTTATTGCGTCATTTTACCTGCGCATTCTATTAACTAAACGAGTGATCTCCCTTTCGGGTTCGGTTTTCCACTTATTCGCTTAGAAATGAAATAAATCATTAAGTTTTATGCAGTTTGAAAAAAATCTTTCTGTTTTTAATATGAAAGATGATATTCTTCAAACGAAGTCAGAGTGGCCATTCAAGAATTCATATAATACAGAGCTATAAAGAAAAATAGGTTGCTGAGTTCGGGTTACCACTTTTACCAAGGTGGAAATTAATAAACCTTAAATTTATGTTTGTTAGTGATGTTTGGACAAAAATCTATTCATATATGACATAGAATTTAATAAGACATCAAATGCATAAACGTTAGTAGAAAAAATCGTAACGCAAAGATCATAATATATGTAAAATAGATTTCCGGTTCGGCAAATTTCCGGCAAATTCCGGTTCGGGTCCGGGTTCGGGTTACCACTTTTACCGACCACCTTACATTCATCCATGATTATCACAAAGATGTGAAACCGGTTGGAGAAAAATGTAGATAATTAAAGGACTTTTAAAGAGCATTTTGAAATTTAATTTTATTTATATATATATATATACTGAAATATTTGTAATAATGAAGATTTAAAAAAATACCATGTTGACCTGATATATAAATCCTCAATCATCAAATGCAGGTACATGGAGCTTAACAATTGTAAAAAAAGAATGCACTAGACTAAGAATTCATTAATAGAGATTAATTTACTAATAGGTAAACTGGATGCAGATTGAAAATCATCTATGGAACAATTATTGAATGACTGCTAGAACCTAGAAGATGAATAGGGAACAAGCATAAACAATATTATATTATGAAGTGATATCATCTTCATTCATTTGAAATTACATCTGAAAGCTACAAAATAAGGATCTGACTCTGTTCAAACTGTTTTGCTCTGTTATTTATCTATGATATATCTGATCTCACAATGTTGACACTGGACATGTCATTCTTTCACTGATTCAGGACAAAACCTGACATTGTCAAGTGTCACAATAATTTACACAGCTGGACTTATGCACTGCTAAAGGGATGTTATTCATTGGGAGGTTTGTGTACATTTTATTACATGTTTAATGTGCTGAATTCATAACATTTGTGTGATTTATAAGAAAGTAAAACAAATTTTGTTCATTTTTAGTATTTTTGTGTACTGGGGCATGAAAAAGGGAAATAAATTACACAAAAAATAAGATTTTGTTCATTTCAAAGGACATGTTGACTGTCTTTTTATTAGTGGCAAGTCTGTCGTATTTCGGAGCTGTTTTAGTCCAGAGCAGAGCAGTTTCAACAAAAAAAGAAGGGAGTCCCCGCAGGGCCTTACCAATTTGTGATGTGTACTAAAATTGTGCTCGTTTGTAAACAAGGAAGGGTAACGTCATGTGACTACCCCAGTTCTGTTCTCCATGCTCCAGTTTATCAATATAAACTTCCCAAACAGAAAAATAAATGAACAAATTGCTTTCAAATCGTATTCAAATCTCTTTCAAATTGTGATTCTGCGATTTGTTAGTACCATTTGCTTGTATTCATTAAACAAATCATGGACAAATCAGAATTTTCCAAATTCCCTAAATCTGATTTCTATGTGATTTCTTTCTTTGGTATGATTTGTAAGCCATTTGTTTCTGTTTTTGTGTGTTTTCTTTATGATTTGTTTACTTAGAATATCGTATAAAATGATTTGAAAGAGATTTGTTAACTTTGTTAGCTAGAACGGTGTGATTTCGTTATGATTTGTTATTAAACTTAGAATATCATATGAAATGATTTGAAAATGATTTGTTAACTTTTTTAGCTATCTTGGTGTGATTCATTGATGATTTGCTACAATGCATAAAATGTTAATGCATTCCAGGTTTCTTTGTTTATCTATCTCTCTGACTTCCGGTTGAGGTCAAATTCAAATTTCAAATACTTTTCTATATTAACTGAACAAAGAAGGTGGGGAGTTTTATTCAGTCTATGAAAGATGACGGTGGTAAGGAATCTTTATATTTATAATTTCACATATTTAACTAATACTATTCAAATGTTAACCTATAAAATTCAGAAACTGTGCATTTCAGTATCTCGTTATAATCATTATAGTTTAGTGATGTTAGGATTAATTTTAAAAATAAAAATGTGTAAAAGCAGAGACATGCATTGATATGTATATATGTCTCTGGTAAAAGATGTGTAAACAGATCAAAACATTTCAAGATTAGCTTCCCAGGCCAGCAGAAAAAATTCACTGGCAAGTTTAATGTTTTAATTGTTGTTTACTGACCAGGTCCCGTGCAAAATGAACAAATCTATATATATATTACAATGTAGCAGATTTGGACTGAGACTAAGACCCATCACCCATTCGACATTATATTCTACTAAGTACACGTGGTTGCCTATGTTTTTTTCCAAATTTCGGGTAAAAAGTATTAGAGAAACTTCACAAAGAACAATTTGTCCCTCATCGCAACCAAAGATAGCACTAGTACTTCTTTTTACAATTAGTGGAGTAGCTGTTAAAGGTAAAATGAAGACACTTGCGCTTCAAAGTTTTGGGGTTTCAGGGGCAGAACTTATTTTTGATCTGGATGTGAATGATATAATCTGTGAATTGATGATTGATGCCAATTTATTGACGATTTGCTTGTGATTTGCTTGAGGTAGGAATATGATTTACTTCTGATTTGTTAAAGATTTGTTATCAATTTCTTAACGATTTGAAAACAATTTGCTTCTGATTTGTAAATGATTTCAAAACAATTTCTTGGCAATTTGTTTATGATTTGCTTATGATTTGTAAGCAATTTGTTATTGTGATTTGTTAGCTCATTTGCATGTGAAATTTTATCACTTTCAAATCACAAAGAAATCATACGATTTGTTTATCATTTGTTACCCTGATTTGCTTATGATTTGTAAGTAATTTGTTCGTGATTTGTTATTGTGATTTGTTAGCTCATTTGCATGTGAAATTTTATCACTTTCAAATCAGAAAGAAATCATACGATTTGTTTATCATTTGTTACCATGATTTGTTCCTCAATTTTTTTTGTTTGGGTTATCATATTTATTTTTCCTAAGTAAAACGGGTTTGTGTCAATTCGTCCGGAGTTGAATATTTGTCGGCAATGATAGTCGATGTTGAAAAATGGCGGTTCCGTAGACTGAAAATAAATAACTTGAATGTCTGATTCAACGATGAAATTATTTGACTTCTCATATCTTTTAAATACTTGTTAAATTTATCATATCATGCATACCGCTCGTGATACGTTTAGTTTCTTATAATTTAACAAATTCACGATTTCCTACCGGGTCGTCTTCCGCGGGGAATTATTATTCTACGCAGCGACATCTGTCGACGACGTTCTCTTAAATTATCTCCACTTGATTCTCGAATAATAAATCCGGGTTTTTAACGGACAAATCAGGGATTTGCTGTCCGGCTGATCCAGGATTCTGTAATGAGGAGTACCCAAATTGCATCCATGCTTAAATTCACATCGTCAAAAGTCTAATAACCGAGCTTTTGTTTAATTTCTTCAAATATTTTGAACAATTGGATATTAGTCCATGCTTACTCTTCATATTTTACAAAATGGATGCTTATAATATATTGTTTTTGCTAATTTTAAAAAGATGACGTTTTCGAACATTTTGCTTTTTCAGTAAATAGTCCATCTGTTGATAACTACTGTGAACGTTTTGTGTATATCTAAATATGTTTACCTATGTTGAAAGACGTGCATAGTATCAAATCAAAAAAATACAAATTGTTTAGTCTCTAGGAAATGTTGTAAGATTTCCGTTGCTATTTTTTTTCTAAATAGGTGCAATTTGCCGGGGTACTCGGTGCAATTTGGGTACCCTTACGTTATATATACATATATTCAACCCCTCGACAACAAGTGTTGATATCTCTTTTGTTCTACAATATTTGTCCATGAAATTCAGGAATCTGTGAGAATAATAAATATTGGATACGACAGCATAAACTTTAGATAGTAAAAAAAAAGTTTGTCTCCAAAAAAAATTGACCGGACGTACGGTGTTCACATTCGCCGATGTACGCGTTAACATGGTTAATTCACAGTCGCTTGAATTTTAGTCAGTGATATATATATATATGGGCGTTTTTCAATAAAACCAAGGATTTGTATAGTAAGACTATACAAATCCTTGATAAAAGCGTATCTTTCAGACCTAAAAAAAATGGAAAATCAACTTGTCTAAAATTTAATTTCAAGAGTTATTTTGAATACTTCTATAATAGACCTGTTTGTAAACAAAAAGTGCAATCTTAAATATTCTTTAAAATGATATTATTTTCATAATTTGTGTACTGTTTACGAAATTTCTTCTAAAGACACATATTTTTTGCAATTTTAAATGTTTCCTATAGACATTCCAGTTGTTTACTTTAAATACTAGAAAAATATTATTTTTTTTCTGAATTGGAAAATCATTTTTATCGATAAAGATTAGACAGTACTTCACATATGAAGGTTCAACTCACGTTACGTAGTGGACATTTTGATGCGTTTCGTAATGGACAAAACCGTTTCGTAGTGGACAAAAAGTTTCGTAGTAGACATCAACCCTATTATATGTTAATAAAAACATAATAAAAATTACATGAAACTAACCCTTGTTATTTGTTTTGCACGAATATAATTGAAAAAAGATTAAAAAAAGACTCCATGACAGTGGTAGTGTCCACTACGAAACGTTTTTCTCCCATACTTGTTTCGTAGGGGACCGTTTCGTAAGGGACGTATTCGCATGTTTTATTTTTTTCCCACAATCCCTATATTGCAATAATAACAAGACTGATTGTATTCATCAAAGCATTTATCAAGCTGTACACTGATATTTTTTTCATAATTTTAAAACCAGATACTGAAGGAGATTTGACCCGTTTCGTAGGGGACATTTTCAAAAATACGGTATCACTCTGGTCCATTTGATGTGCTCAATTTTTCTTACCAACAGTTTAATTGCCGTTATAAAAGGATCACTTCTTTTGTAAGACCCTAATGTATATATCTCTTGCAAGCAAAAATTACATTGATTTTATAAAACTGTTTATTGGCTAATTTTAATGACTTCGTTTCGTAGTGGACATTTTGTGAGGGACACACCTTCTGAAATTAAAAAACCTATATTGAAATGTGTTTATTAGAATATGTTGGCTCTGAACATACTTTTGAATTATTAAAGAACTTATGTAAAGTAAAAAGAACATTTATTTCTTCATTTTTTTACGATATTTTAGAGTATGAATGTTGAACAGGCGGTCTAGGGACATGCCATTTTGGTTGTTTTGGACCATTCAGGAGTCAATATCTTATCAATCCCTCTAAAAATATGTAAAATCTAATTCAATGTACTGACTGCACAAAAAATTACTTGCAAAGATCAAACACATTTTTTTTTAAAGTGGATAGGACAAGAAAATACGTTTTTATTGAAAAACGCCCATATATATGAAAAAAAAAATTAAAAAAATACTGTTATATACATAACAGCATTTTTTTTATTTTTTTTTCATATATATATATCACTGACTAAAAAAAAAAAATTCATATATATATATATCACTAAAATTCAAGCGACTGTGGTTAATTATATTGAACTGATAAAAAAAAGTGTCAATATCTTATTTGTTTTACAATATTTTTACACCAAACTAAAAAATCTACGAGATCAATAGATACTTGATATGAAAATATAAACTTCTTTTTTTTTTGTAATTTGTTTATTTTTGACATAAAGACAGAAAACAATCAAGCAGGATTACACACATGTACAGTTTCAAGTATGGTCTTAAAGATATTATTATTATATGACAATTCTAAATAGCAAGACATACAACAAAATATGACTATAATTTTCGTACCAGTTATAAAATATTTAAATCACCTAGGACAGATTGTAATGGCAACCATGTTTTATCTATATATTCTTTTTGTGTAGGCGATAAGAAATTTACTGTATGTTGTTCTATTCTTATACAGTATTTTAAATATGCAATACTACCTTTCACAGAAGGGTTTTCTCCTAAATTTTTACAGCTATAAATATAAAATTTTAAAATCAACATTATATGTTGTACTACATTATATGGGTCAAAAATTTCCCCAATTCCAAAAATAACATATTCTGCCTCTATATGTTTAAGGCTAATTCCACATTTTAATAATAAATCTTGAAGTGTTATCCAAATATTTTTGCTATATATACATTCCCAAAAAATATGCAATAAGCTTTCTTTGGTTTCAGTGCAAAAAGTGCACATTTCTGTTTCTATTAAACCACATTTATAAAGAAAAGAGTTTGTGTATACAATTCTATGTAATAACTTGAATTGAAAATTTTGAAGTTTAGTGTTTTTTGTTGCTTGAAATGCCATCGAATAGATTTTTCCCCAATCATCAATCTTAACACATAAATCATCAGACCATTTATTTTGTGATCTTAAAGGATTTTCTTTATTTTTTTCTAGAAATAATTGATAAAAATATTTACATGGTTTTTTTTTATCATTTTTGAGTTTTTCTAGAAATAATTGATAAAAATATTTACATGGTTTTTTTTATCATTTTTGAGTTTTTCTAGAAATAATTGATAAAAATATTTACATGGTTTTTTTTATCATTTTTGAGTTTTTCTACAATATCATTTTCAATAATATCTAATCTACCATGATCTGAAATTGTTTTCTTCCAAATATCTGGGATTGCACTATCAAGACCATAATATTCAACAAAATTGGTTTTAACTGCATACTGAGTTTTAAGCTGCTCAAATGTCAATATGTTTTTCCCATCTGAGATTAGATCATTTATAAAAAATATACCATCATTACAATAATTTTCAAAAATCAATGGCTTTCCACATCTTTTAATGTTAATATTCAGCCAAATGGGTTGACTCAGGATATTAATGGGATTGTTTTCATCTTTCACCTTTTCTGGCTTCAATTTAGCCAGATTTAGAAAAATGTCCCTCCAAAAAGGATTTAACTTTTTTGCAATTTTTTCCAGACCCTCTTTTGTCAGGTACAATATTTTATCCCCTCCATATTTTTCTATATAACTCAATAATAGAATTTTCCAGGGAGAAATATTCAAAGGATCTAGCAATTTATAAAGCCATGACATTTTAAGGGACATACAAAAAATTTCTATATGTGGGAACTCTAAACCTCCCTCATCGTAATTCTTAATAATAACTTTCCCTTTTATTTTGTCTGGTTTTCCATCCCATAAAAATTTAATGAAAATTCCTTGTATTTCTTGTATAACCTGAACTGGTGGATTTGGAAGGACTGTCAGAACCTGTACCAAAAGTGGGAGAGCCAACGTTTTGATAACAATGGTTTTGCCACTATATGTCAAGTTTCTGTATGACCATAAATTGAGAAGGCTTTACATGCTTTTAATTTTTTCTGTATAGTTTTCAAAAGTTTTATCCTCATTTAAGAGATTGAAACGAATTCCCAACAGTTTAAACTTTCCTGATGTATTCCAAGATAATTTCTTATTTGGCAACAGTTTTTTATTACTGCCTAATGACTTGAGCCAACCCATATGGCTTCAGTTTTATCTACATTTACCCTCAAACCAGCACAGGCAGCAAAACTATCAAAAATGTGTAATGCTTGTTTAAGAGATTTCTCATTTTCATCCAGAATCAGAGAGGAGTCATCTGCATATTGACTTAGTAAAAACTCAGAGTCGTTTACTGTGACACCAGAAACAATTGGGTCATATTTTAAAGCTGCACTAAGTAGTTCCAACACAAGGATGAAGAGATAAGGGGATAAAGGATCCCCTTGCCTACCCCCCCTAGCCAAATTAAAAAATTCTGATAAATGTCCATTATTTGTAACTGTACTGGTAATGTCTGTATAAAAACATTTTATCCATCTACAAAGTGTTGGACCAAACCCATAAAAATCTAAAGTTTTTTCAATAAAGGACCATTCGACCGTGTCGAAGGCTTTTTCAAAGTCAACCAGTAATAATAATCCTGGAATATCTTCTTCTTCTAGTTTATCTATCATATCTGCCATAATTCTTACACATTCACCAATGTATCTTCCTTTTAAAAATCCTTTTTGTGTCTGACTTATAATATTTTGCAGTAGAGGTTTTAATCTCTTTGCTATGCAAGCAGATGCTAATTTATAGTCAACACATAATAAAGTAATTGGACGCCAATTTTTGATGAAGTGTTTTTCTTTTCCCTCCTTTGGTAAACATAGGCTGTTACAGGCGGGCGAGTAGGGGTCGAGTGTACTTTTAATTCCGTATGATTGCTTATTGACCGTGTTCCTTTACTTAGTCTTGTTTTAAGTGTAGTTTGTTGACTCCAGCATAATCACATATAAAATGATGAATCCAGCGTATTACTAAGAGAATGACTTTTATTCTTGTCCATATATCTCAATAAATAACTCATGCAAATATCAGCAATAACATAGTATAACCATAAATTAGAATAGTAAGACGCTGGCCTTCCGAACCCCAGATGTAACTTTAATATATACAGATTTACAAGACTTTATCCTATCAATCATACAAAAATGAGAGAATGAAATATACTTATTTCATTAAATTACGATATTAGAAAGTTGTCAACGTGGTGGGACATCATATCTTTACATCTTTAATAATTGTATAATTTGCCAAAAACTGCTATTAGAAATTGTAAACATTGAACTGGTTCCGCATCTTGTCTAAATATGAAGCCTCTTCCTGTTGAAGACCTGCTTAAGCGGGAATACTTATAAGAAGCGGTATTTGGTTCCTGGACGTCCGTATGTAAGCTTTTAGTTTAATATTCCAAAAGATGTAAAAAGATAAATATAGACTTGAAATGCTATCGCATAGCTTAAGGTAAAATAGCTTTATATCGAAATGCATCCTGTACCTAAATAGCTTGGTTGACTTTAAGGGTTGTTTTGTTTATTGCTCTGCTCTGCTTGATAGCCAGATACGATATGCCAAAGTGCTAGTGCGACGCCGTATTTATACTTGACGGTGAAATACATCCGCGACTCACAGAACTGAAAATCTACTATAACTTTGAAATACTAATGAAAACTCATGTCCCAAAATGTCGTTATAAATACATAAAATCGCGAAAGTTTGCCTTTAATTCCAATAAATAAGTGACATAATAAATATAAACCTTAAAATTCCATACTCTTAGCCTTATCACCTACGTTTCTATCTGACGTCATTGAAATCACAAAATAGTTCCTTAACGGCGCTTCACAAAAACGTACTTAACGTAATTATATCTTATTATTAAATATCCTACACAATAAAAGGAAGGCCAGCAAGTAATTAAATCATTACCGTACTGTCCGTATCACCATGTTGATACGGTCTGATTAGTCAGAGGCTAAACGTCAGGTTCGGGTAAATCTGTTAACGGTATTTCTGTTATTTCATTGGACGTTATAAATACTATCTAATGGCTGCTTCGTTGCTGTTTCCGGAATGACGGACACAAAATGAATGCCAACTATATTGTGCACCGAAACCTTGCCACTAATGTCAAAATGATGAATTGAGTGAACCTTGCCTCGAAATTGTTTAATTTCTCGTTAACTTGTTCACATTGTACGGAAAGAATGGTACGAGAAGATAGATACTGACACGGAGATTGCAAAACTTGTTTTTATGAACATCTCAATAGTGGTATTTCTGAGTATGGAACGAAAGAAATGGGTCATGTCAAAATGAAACTGGCCGGTTTCGTCAATGTGTACCACCCGGTTTGGTCTTAGATTTCACAATGCATAACCCGGTTTGGTCAAATAAAAAAAAATCATAATCGCATTGCATTATAATTGATAATTTAACTTCAGTGTTAAAAAGGAGTTTTGTGACCGGGTAGTTGGAAAACAAGTTCTTTCACAGGACAACGGCTTATTATTTATATGAATATTAGTCTCAGATTCAAATAAAAAATAAGCAAACACTAGAATTCCTACTCTTATAGAACACAAATAATTTTAATTTCATTTTGCATTCAAAAATTTTTAACAGCAGAATACATATAAATGAAGGTTATAACGCAAATTGAGGTTAATGCTCTCAAATATGCGTTTTCTATATGAATTATGGAAAATATGATGACAAATGTATATATGCATGCATAATCGACATGGAAAATGAATGTTTATAGGAAGAAAAGGATTACAACTACCATGCATCAAAGGTGGGATCGGGGGAGGGGGTGCAATATATACGTCTTCTAGATTCGCCACTTATATTATAAAGTGTATCCCGAATTAAAATATTTTAAGAAGTAAGAAAACAGGGACACCCGCGAAATCGGATTATGTGAGTCTGATTATGTTTATTATAAACATTCTCATTGATATTTTTAAACAAGCGACACTAATTGATTCGAATTCATAGCGTTTTGAACTACATGTATTTGTATAAAGCTGCATATGTCAAAAGTAAGAAGGTTTGACTGTAACATATACAAGTATGAAACACAGATCTAACGATTTTTTCCCTATTTGTCATATGTCCATTGACCTTGCCCTTGACCTCATTTTTATATTATTTTTCCTTCGGCCACAGACCTTCACCATAAATTGAATTGCGACCATTTAAGCATTTGTGACATGTCAGTGCGTACACTTAAATATAAATAATATGTCTTATTTGTTTTATTGAAAAAAAAAACGCCAGTGAAGCTATGTCCGATCCGGTTCGTGAAATTTGAAATTTTCAGTTGTTACACATTTTTTTTAAATTCAAGAACGGTGTAATTTTGTTTGGAATTCTTTAATTTTATTTTTTTCAATAATAAAATAATAGATAGAAATTATTTTTTTCAAACATATATATAAAAGTCATATAGCAAAAATGACTTAGGAAGTCAAGAAGATATACAAATAAATCGATTTATCATTATTGCATCAAACTTTACACACTTCTTAGTAATATAAATCTTAACTTCTGCATACTTTTTGGTGATGTTTTCAATTATGTTTATTAAGCGTTATTTAGGGGTTTTTTTTGTAAAAAAAAAAAAAGGGGTGTCACATATTGCGATGTATCTCAAAACCTATATAATAAATATCATAATGTTAATGTTAAAAAAATAATTAGATGTCAGCTGAGACTACTATAACACATGTTATAGTAGTCTCAGATATCAGTGTTTGCTAATGAGTATTTATATTCGATTTAAAATTAGTTTGAAGATCAGTGAAATAACAGATACGTCTTTCATTAGGAAAAAGTGTAGTACTATAATTACCTTTAAATAAATGTAAACACGCCAAGTTTACTTTATAATAAATATATATCTAAATTCTTTTGTAAGACAATGTTCAGATCCGTGTTAACGTTGCTTTTCATAAATTGTTGGTTTTAAAAAAATATAAAAAAACGGCCTTTTTTACCGGGTGATATATATAGACGAAACCGGGTGATTGTTAGTAAACAACAATGACGAAACCGGTGTATTTTAATTTGACATGACCCATTTCTTTCGTTCCATACACAGAAATAAAAGTATTGAGATGCTCATAATGACTAGTTTTGCAATCTCCGTGTCAGTATCTATCTTCCCGTATCTTTCTTTCCGTACAATGTGAACAATTTAACGAGAAATTAAACAAAACAGTCATGTTTGGAAATATGTCACGTTCAGGACTGAGCAGAGCAGACGATGTAGATGGTAAACCACGATCTAAGACGTGGTAAAAAAATGTCGTTAGTTAGATTAGACACAGACATATCTTATAGATCAATCAGTTCGTGATGATGTCAATAAAAATTATGGAAAGTCATGTTTAATCTTTTCTCCTCATAACACTGTAAGAGCAGTTTCTGTATAAGGACCACATTCCTGTATATGAAGTCCTTATAGTGTGAACATGCACGGGCATAACTTATTAACTAAGATATGGAAACACCATACGATGGGGCATAAGGTACTTTACTGTTGTAAATGGAGAATTGACAATTGGGAAGTTGAAATCAACCCGTTTGTCATAGATTTTAGTGGGAAGTCGTCCATCTATGTCAATATTGAGGAAAAGTCCAAGGTATGACGCAGTCTTTCTAGAATATCAGTAGCATCCGCAATTACAAGTTCACTGGGATATATGAGATGTAAGTACTAACTGATAAATGTGTTATCAGTGATAGGATATCATCCATATACATCATGATATATCTGCAAGTAAAACTTCGCAATGTGCTTTTTAATAAAAAAAAAAAAACTTAAGAAAGTTCTTCATGAGTTCAGCTTTCATTTGAGTACAAAAACAAATTGTCCAGCAGGGTGCATATTAGTGCCCATTGGAATACCGACTGTCTGTTGGAATATTAATCATCCTAAGTGAACAAATATTTTGTCGATCAAAAAGTCCAGCATTTTGATAATACCATCTTCAGTGGTTTTTTTCTGATAGAATCAGTGTGGTTCTTCACAAAATAAGGATTACTATAGCCCAAAATCAGAAATTTATATCCATGGTTCCCATTTGTATAGAAACCCCTATGTTTAATGAGATGGTGAAGACGATCTTGCAATTGAGCATAGGGAATAAAAGTGTAAAGCGTATTAAAATCAAAGGTCCTTATGTTGCTGCAAAATTGCAGAGATTGTGATTAAAGATTAAGCAGTAATTCTTTAGAATTTGTAAGAATCAACATCTGATTGACAGTACTGGTTGAATATTTTTCATCTCAATATTTTTAAAAGCCATCTTTTACTGTAGAAAGAATATTAGTCAGAACTTTAGAAAGATGTTTAGTCGAACAACTAGACGATTCAGATAAGGAGTTTTGTAAAATTTTGGTATCCAGTATAATGATGGGAGATTTTCCCCCGTTTTCGTTCATGTTAATGCCAAAAGAAAGAAGGATCGATTTATGATTTTGTAAAATATATGATTTATAAGTACTTTCAGAAAAACGCCTATAATTTTTCTGAATTTGCTAGTTGTGATCTTAAAAATTATCTAATGGTTGCATGAAAGTTTAAACTATTACCAAAGGGTGAATGCCTGCCACATTGCTGTCACTGTCGATATTGTGTATAGTTAGTCAAATAAAAAAGGTTGATTTTATAAAACAAAATTAGAGAAGGAATTTGAACAAAAACTCATAATTTTAAAAACATCTGTCAATGTCTTATGAACACTCATTATGACACTTTAGATAAATTTCACCAGATAATTATTTTATTTTACTCTAAAAAGTTTATATTGGTTATTAAGATGTTTCTGTACCGATTTCAATTTGCTAAGTCCCTATTTAAAAATAAAAGTATGTTTATCAGCAAAATTTGGAAAGATACAAAATATTGAAAGAGCTCATGCAACTCTACTTTTCATCGGAATGATTTTTTTCGACTTTGCCGAAATGATGTAAATATAAGGCTTTTGGAAAAATGAGTCATGAATTTTAAAGTAAAGTAGTGATTTGGTCCAGCTGGAAAAGGTTAAAAATTAGCACTTTGGATGCTGTCTGAAGATTTCAAGACCCCCTTAACATGAAATTGTCCATATTTTGAGTTGGAGCCGATGAAGTTTTCTGTAATTTTGATATAATTTGTCCCAAAAGTATTAAAACACACTGTAAATATATTATTGAGAAAGCGCAGGTGGTATTTTTTAATATTTTTAGTTATTGTCTGAAAGAAATGCCCTACGAAATAACTGTGTACTCGGACCAATACCAGGGGAAGATTAAAAAAGTGGGTTAATGTCTTCTATTGCAGTTACAGTTTAAATAAATTGTAATACTATATCTAAAAGTGTTGGATGCGATTAAGGTAGATTCATGGTATACCGCCATCTTGGATTGAACAATCACAGTAAAAAATCGGTCTAGTTATTTGCCTAAATCTGCAAATTTTGAGACAGATTTGCAATTAAATGGTTAGACTGTTTAATTATATGAAGAAAACTTGGTAATTTATTGTATAATTCAAAATATTTAAACAAATATCATTTTTTTTTGCTTTTTGAATTATTTTTTTCAAATGAGCCATTTAAGGGAAAATAACTCTTTTAGTAAAAAAAATATACTGGACTGATAGGGAATTTTTTTCTTTTTACTTGTAGCAAGAAAATAAGTTCGGTGACACCATTTTTTCTTTTTATTTTCTTAAAACATATTACAAAACCTATCTTTTCACAATATATTTCAAAATTCTATCTCATAGATTTTGTTTTTATGCACACAAATGTGTTTTTCCATGAACAATCTAACCAATTTTAGGCAATTTTCAACGACTCATAGCTTGAAAAATAGCACGGTGACCCCTACTTTTTATTATATTTTTGAAAAGAGCATATTAAAATCTTCATTCTGGCTAAGTATGAGAAAATTCTGTCTCAAAAAATATTTACTTATGATCTACCTTAAGTATATTGTTTCTTTAATATATATATATATATATACAGTGACCAGAAGATCAAATCGAATGAATTTATTCATTTAAAAAGTATCATAGATAATTGGCATTTCCAGATTTAAAGAAAGCTTATTCTCGTGTTATCATTTTGTATACTAGTAAATGATTATGATAGGGTGACAACCAATGAAAATCTGTCTGTAAGGAAGGGAGCCGACATTTTGAATTCTGGACTGTAATTTGTTCAGTAATTCATTGATAATGATAAATAAAAAAAAACTCACATTGTTCAAAAAGAACTAAATTTTCTTCTTAATCTTCTTACATTAAATGCTAGATAAACGAATTAGGTATTGACAATTCACTTGAAAACTCAACATATACCCTCACGACAATTACCAAAGAGGAAATCCTGGATAATCATAGGTCTGTTCTATGTTCCTTTGGAATGTAACCAAAGATGAAGAACTGGATCTTCCATCACTGAATGGATACCTAAACTACATAAGTGTCCTTACAAACAACGGTATATTGCTTAATCTTCCAAGTGCTCCACGAAACCTCTTTCTAAATTATTAACATCTATTTTATCAGCAATCAAAGACGGGATTCAAAGTTATTGTGAAACTGCCTATTCTAGAGGCGGTGTGAATCAGATGTAGATACTTAAAAATTCCAAAGATCTTTTAGAGCACATACAATCTAACTCTATTTCATATTGTAACAGTATTAAAACATTTGACTTTTCTACTCTTTACACAAGTATTCCACATTCCAAACTAAAAGACAAATTGAAAGAGTTGGTATTGCTTTGCTTCATTAAAAACAAATGACCAACGTAGATACAAGTATCTTGTCTTAGGGATGGATAAATCCTACTTTGAAAAGATTCACTCTGATTCAAACAAAAAATTCTCTGAAACTGATATTATCAAAATGCTTTAATTCTTGATTGACAACATATTTGTTACGTTCGGAGGACGTGTTTTTCAACAGACTGTCGGCATTCCAATGGGAACAAATTGTGCCCCTCTACTTGTCGACTTGTTTCTTTATGTTTATGAGGCTGACTTCATGCAGGAACTTCTTAGGAAGAAAGATAAGAAGTAAGCGATATTCGTTAACTCTACTTTCCGCTATATAGATGATGTTCTTTCACTGAATAATTCAAAATTTGGTGACTATGTGGAAAGCATCTATCCCATCGAACTAGAGATAAAGGATACTACAGATACAGTTAAGACGGCGTTATATCTTGACTTACATCTAGAAATTGACAATGAGGGTCGGTTGAAAACAAAACTTTACGACAAAAGAGATGATTTCAGCTTTCCAATTGAGAACTTTCCATTTCTAAGTAGCAACATTCCAGCAGCACCTGCATACTACGATATTCCCGTGCTTGCATTTCCTATCATGATTTTCTTGATAGGGGGTTGCTGCTCACTTTTATATTAAACCAAGAGTTCCAAATGGTGAAGTTGAAATCATCCTTTCGTAAATTTTACGGACGGCATCACGAGTTGGTTGACCGTTATGAAATAACCGTTTCACAAATGATATCGGATATGTTCCTTACGTCGTTACTACAATCCCCCTTCCCTTTCATGAATGTGACCTACCGAATTAGACTATTTACCGGATTTGTGGTTATCACATAAGCAACACGACGGGTGCAGGAGCAGGATATGCTTACCCTTCCGGAGCACCTGAGATCACCCCTAGTTTTGGTGGGGTTCGTGTTGTTTATTCTTTAGTTTTCTATGTTGTGTCATGTGTACTATTGTTTGTCTGTTGTTTTTTTTTTCATTTTTAGCCATGGCGTTGTCAGTTTATTTTCGATTTGTGAGTTTGACTGTCCCTTTGTTATCTTTCGTCCCTCTTTTATTGGCAGGCGTTAAATTAAAACTATGAAACCAAATGTCATGCAAATTAACAGCCTCACACCAGGTTTCTCTTTTCCCTCTTGTCCTTTTTACCGCCTTGGTACAAGGAGACCAGGGTCCAGTTTTTTACCCCGTGTTTCAATGTACCTGTATAATTTCTTCCTCTTCAACTTTCAAAACTTTTCCCATCTGTGGCCACTCTGCGGCATATTTAGCTAGATTGGTTATTGCAAAATTGCCCACTGCTGGAACTTCATCAATTGCCTTTTTTTTCTCACACTCTTTCTCTTCTGTTACCATTAAAATCTGAAAATAAGTCCAAAGTCAATAAAATTCTCATAAAGTAAATGAGTATGTATCGGGTATATCAAAATTATTTCATTATAAAAAAGTAATACATTGTTAACTTTGCCACTGGAAATAACACGACTTAATCTTACCTCTTTTACTTTATTGGTGCAAGAAGAAAAAATGTACACATTTTCAAATTACAAAAGTCCACTAAGAACACGTCTGTAAAAATGACAAATTAAACTATCGAAAGTGCTATTGGCATAAGACAAGTTCATATTAGTGTGCAAGCAAGATTATGCTCTTTTGTTCAGCCCTATTTACAGCATACCCTATTTTACTTACCCTGAGCACAGGGCAGCTTGGGTTAACTACTACTGTGCACAGCACAACCTGAATCATTAACCCTCAGTTTACCAAACCTGTGCAAAGCACAGTCATAGTATTTCACCTGTGAACAACGAATCCCGAAACAACCAACCCTTTGTACGGAACGGCCTAAATCAGCTAACCATGAGCTCTTCGTAGCCACATTCATTGAAGCTCAGTTTATTTTACCTGTGCAAAGCTTAGGCATATGAATACCCCTGTGCACAGCGAATCCTCAATTTACTAAGCCTGTGTACGGAACAGCCTCAGTCATCTAACAAGTGCACATCACAGCCTCAGTGAACAAACCCGGGGAACTACACGGCTTTAAACACCGTACCTGATAAATAAGGTTCATGGCAGTAATTTATAAGAAAAAAATATGTGTGTGTTTTTAACTTTTTAAAAAACATAAAGAGACATTAAATAAGTAAATCCCACAACTTGATAAAATTCCACTTTAATAATGATAATTCTGGTATTGCATTAGTCCTTTAGACGTCAATGTGGACCAATTTTATAACGGGACCCAAAATCTAAAATCTATATACAAAGTTAGGTTCAGCGTTCCAAAGTACCTAATATATTCAATATTTGTTGAATTCAAACACAGTTGAGATTTAGACCCCGATGGCGACCAACTAAAACTAAGCCCAAGATTAAAACTCCATATAACTGTTAAAATTCAGCATATCAAAGAACCCCTTGAACTCAATTTTTAATATCAAAAAGAGATTAATTTTGGTTTCTTTAAACCTTAATGTCAAAAATGTGGAAACAGGTCCTAAAAATCTAAATACACAATTAGTTTCAGCATATCAAAGAAGCATAATAACTCTTTTTTTGTTGAAATCAAACAAAGATTACTTTGGACCTCAATGTTGACCAACTCAATCCAAAATCTAAATACAGGTGAACGATACTAGAAGTACTTTCAAACTCATGAGGCGAATTAATAAACTGAAAAAGCCCTGACTAAAAAAAAAAGACAAACAAACAAACAATAGTACACAAAACAATACAGAAATAAAAAGACTGAGAAGCACAAATCCCAAAGAATTCAAAAATTTGAATAAAAGCACATTGAAATTGTAAAGAAATGTTCAATTCCTAACTTTTCCTAGACGGTAAGAGCCACAATCACCAAAATCAATCCACACCCTATGGTTATGGAACCATGTGGAATTTCAAAGAAATTCATAGACTTCTACTTCAGTTGTTGGCTTGAAACCAAAAAATCCTAGTTGTTTGTTACCTAGTTCACAAGTGGTTTGGACCATAACCCCCCTCTTCCAAATCAATCCCAACCTTCATTTGGAGGAACAGAACCTTGAGGTATAATTTCATATAGATCCCGAAACTTCTACACATTGTCCTGGAAAGAGAAAAAATGCTGGGGTTTGGCCCATAATCCCTAATTATTTATGACAATAACCGCGAAAGTCAATCTGTGTGGTAAAATTGCACAGGTATCCAAACACTTATTCTCAAGTTACTGTTAAATCAAATGTTTTCGGTCCACCACAACTACGACGACGCTAACAAAATCTTTAAATTATACGACTGCAAAAATGCTATGGTCGTATTAAACAATGTTAAAAGGGTAATGAAAACCTCAGAAATATCTATGTTACATTTTATTCTACAATTTATCTTTTGATATATATTATTTGTTTGGTACCTACTGTAAATGCCTTATTCAGATATTTGGATATGTCTAATGGACTCTGAAAAACAAAGAAAAAATGCTACTGAAAATACATGTTTGATAAAACAAAATCATACATACAAGCTCCTCAACCAAGGAATGTCATTATTAGTGTAGGTAACTTTATTTAATATATAAAAAATCTGATAATGTTTCATACAAGATCGTAATTTCAGCTGAAAACAATCTCTGTATTTATTTCCCCTTGTCCTAAAGCAGGAACCTGTTGTTCAGTTGTTGTCTTTTGTTTGATGTTGTTCATAAGTGTTTCTCGATTCTATAGATCAGACCGTTGGTTTTCTTGTTTTAATTGTTTTACACTAATCATTTTGAGGCCCTATATAGCTTTCTGTGTAGTGGGAGCCAAGGCTCCGTGTTGAAAGCCGTACTTTTAGTCATTAACTTTTTATATATGTTGACTTGGATGCAGAGTTCGTCTAATTGGACTCCATACTATATATTCTTATTCATAAAAATAAATTTGTAATTAATATAAAAGGGACATCCATTACTTTTGCTTAGTGTTATACCAAAGATACCTGTGTTCTCAATTATAAATTTAAGATACATCGTGCTATATTCTTTTGTCAGACTTTTTCGATGAAGCTGACATTCCTCATAAATAAAATTATACAAAATGATGTCTCTTTTTGATGACCTTCTCTAGACCTCCAAACTTAAATGTAGTTATACAGGTCATATAGCAGTTACTCCCACTTTTTTTTTATAGCAAATGTGAATACTTATTTAGAATCAAATTACATATATATGTTTATTCGATGTTTAGTGGCTATTGACATATTGAAAGTGTCGCATAATTAGCCAAGAACACCTATCCTTACAAAGCACATGTGATTTGATTCTAAATAAGCTTCATCGAAAAAGTCTGACAAAAGAAGTTGTAGTTAAACCAATTTTGTCAAAGGAATTTTATCATTTCATATATCAGTTGATCTGATTGTTATGCAAAGTATGCCTAACGGAGATTTTAATGTTATGAATTATCAAGATCATTTAACTAAATTTGGCATAATCACCAAAAAGAACTGACGAAGTTACCTATAACCTTTTCAAACATGTATTTCTCATATTTGGATTTATATCATTGTCTTGTATGTTGCAAATGCATGATGTTTAGCGAGGTTCCACAATTATAAAACAACCAATTTCCAGTTTCAATTCACAAACAAAACTAAAGAACATGCAGTCTGGAAGGATCTTTGATACCTTAACCCTTAAGTAGATGTAAAATAACCAAAATAATTAGTGAATACCTGTAAACACTGAAACAATCAGTAAATATTTGTATTCCCAAATTGATTAGTAAGTACAGGTATTTACTGAATTGTTTAGTAGTTACGTGCAATTCCTTATTTCACCTATTTATTGTAACATATATATATATGTTACAGAAAATAAATGAAATAAGGAATTACATGTAATTACTAAAATTTAGGAATTACATGTAATTCCTGGTGCACTTAGTTTATACAAGTAATTCCTAAACTGCCCAGTTTTACACCTATTTACTAACTATTAGAATAATGATGTAATATGGTCAGCTGATCAAAAGTTAGGATAATACTGATTAAAAGATCAGTGAGTGCTATTAAAAAATGATCATTCTCAAATATACCTTTTTGTTATAAGGCATTAGCTACGAGATATACAAAATATTAAATATGATATTTTTTGTTGAATCATTAATGAAAATGATATAGTGAAATTAAAGTTTGCTTTTAGCTGCCAATTTGGTTCAATCTTGTCAAAATGTGCTAAGAAACATGGCTGGTGAGTTATTCACTTGCAAGTCCATTATTCGATCTCATTGAATCCGTATTTAATTCAACGCCTTAGTTTGGGATTGGTTACGCATGTATTCAGCTATAAAAAGTCAACATTCAGAGTACAACAAAAAGAATGAACCGATTGTTTGAATAATTTCATCCACAAAAAAGATCAGTCTTATATAGGTATAAACGACGATAAACATACTTTTAATCTACATTTGAAATCTAACAGACCAAGAACAAATTCAATTACAAGTGGACGCTATATATTTATATTTATATTTGTTCATATCTGGTTATATGACCGTCGGTAGTCTTCGGAGGACATCTCGATGTTTACTTAGGTGACGTTTAGACAAAAATACACACGAAACTTTGATATTATCGAGTCCATGCATTGTTTATAATAATTGTTTATTTTATACTTTTTGTAATTTGGATATAAGATTTAGTATACTCATCAATATGAGAATTTGAGTTAAATAGGTAAAAATGAATTTGACAGCTAATGCTCCTTTGAAATGTCTTAAACATATTTGTTAAAAATGGGCGACGAGAACAAATATTTACAGAGGAGTTGTTCAAATTGTACACTGAAAAATGTGATAGAGTCTTAATGCCAAGAGAAAAACTAAACACTATAATCAGCAGATTAAACTTTTTTTTTTAAAGTGAAACAACAAAAAAGACATGAGATGATTACAATCTTCTCTTAAGGTAAGTAATGATTATCATGACACTTCTGTTGCATTTCAAAAAATTCAACCTATACAAGTTATTTAACAGTACTTTTTTAAGGCTGCAGGAAAAGAGGGAGGGGGTTATTTAGTATCTGTGCACCCTTAGCTTTACCAAACCTTAGCTCCTACCAGTTCCCTTTCCTGAACCCGTTCAATGCCTTTAATCAAGACTTGGAACAGGTATATGCAATATGTGTTGGGGTAAACTAGTTTTGTCGTATATTTGAAACCCCCTACCCCATTTTCCCTTGTGATAATTGATGTAAATAAATACAGTCATAAGTACATTGTAAAAATCAACCCGGAAAGCACCAAACCTACCCAGAAATAATAATGTCTGTCTGTTTGCAAATCAGGACCAGGTGCATCGTGAGGATAAGTGTTCTCGGCTTCTTATGAGACACTATCAATATGTCAATAGCCACTTAATGTCTGATAAACATATACAAGTATGTTAATCCTGAATGGGTATTCATAATTGCTACAGGTGGGGTAACAGATATATTGTAACGCCGCCTCCCTGGTGTTAGAGTCGGCCACCAGAGAACACAGGGTCACAAAGAAAAAGGGATTTAAAAGATCTAATAAAGTGTAAGGTTCGACGTCCACTTTTAACCGTCGGACCAAACACGTTACAGAATGGGAAAACGTATACTTGTATATATATAGTTATAAAATAAAATGTCTAAATAAATAAAGTTTCATATTTTATTTGTACGAAAATAAATAATCTCCGTTGGAGAGGCTGGGTCTTGCCGGCTCTGTCACTGGTCTAGTCGAGTTCCCGGTAATGCTTGGTCCTACTTTGACATACAACCCGATTATATATTTCTCAACAGTCCAGTTTTAAAGGGGTTACTTATTTGGACTATTTGTATAATCTCCCTAAACGAAGATTTTATACCCAAATTTTACTTTATACCCCACCAACTTGATATAATAAAAACCTCGCAAATTTAAGTACCGAGACCAACAAATTTAACACCGTCACGGCAACCCTACTTAGCACCAACACCGACAACCATAGCACCGTCACCGGCAACCTTAGCACCTACAACCTCAGCACCTTCACTGGCACCCTTAGCACCAGCACCGACCACCTTAGCACCGTCACCGATAACCTTAGCACCTACAACCTTAGCACCGTCACCGGCACCCTAAGCACCAGCACCGTGAACCTTAAATTAAAACAAAGGCAACGTTCAATAAGCTACATATTCCAGCTTTTATTAAAGTTTGTCACTACCCATTCTTTGTCAACCCAACACCCCGTCGTTTCTGTTGTTGTTTTGGTATTTATACTTTCGACTGACCAATGACAGAGCTTGTTACATATTGTTTACCAATCGGCAACCATGGATCATATTAGGGAAACTCCCGTAATGTTGATACTGTTTGTAAACAATGATTGATCTTCATCAATAAAGATGGGTTTCGACATTAAATTTATAAGTAGATCATTAGAACAGTCTTATTTGAGTTTATAGTATAATAAGGTAACTACCGCGAAAATACGGAATCAGTACGTGAACTGAAACTTCTTAACAAACTAACATACACAAATCTGTCGTATCATGAAAACAACAGCCAAAATAACAAATGACAAGTCTTACACTACTTGTAACATTAGACATCTCACTAACATCTATAGTTTTATCCTCAATAATTTCAAGAAACTATACAGACATAGATTAACTATAAAAAGGGGGGAATGTCGGCATTACAATATGACCTGTATAATACAATTTTGATCGGGTATATAAGCGTAGGTTGCATTAGGCATTCTTGAAAAACTTATAAAAAAGAGAAACACAGAAATATGAAAATGTGACTCTTAACTCAATCAATTTGTATAAGTTTATGTGAAGAATGTCAGCTTCATCACATAAGTCTGACTTAAAACAGTCGAAGTTAAACCTATTTGGTTATGTCAGAAGGCAAGTTGATCTAATTGATATGCAAAGTATGCCTGATGGAGATTTTAATTTTATTATGCTTTATCAAGATCATTTAACCAAATTTGGCATTATCAAATCTCTATCATCAAAAAGAACTTCTTACAAAAGTATTTCTCATATTTGGATTAATATCATTGTCTTGCAGGTTTCACAAATGATTTCAACTTTTTAAACATCCATTTTCCAGTTTCAATTTACAAAGAAAATATAAAGTGCATGCATTTTTGAAGGCCCTTTGATTCCTTAACCCTTAAATAAGCCCTACAAACTCTACCCCTTTACTTTATTGAATTATGTCTTAAATTTTAAAACAAAATATCAAGTAGGTAAATAGCTGTAAAAATGACCAAACAAATTAGAGAGTACCTGTTATCACTGAAACAACCAGTAAATACATGTAATTACTAAATTGATTAGTAATTACAGGTATTTACAGAATTGTTTAGTAATTCCTAATTTCGCCTATTTACTGTAACATATATACAATGTTCTTCACTTATATTAAATCCCATGTTAACCCCTGATACATATACGGGCAATCAAATACTGCTGTCAGGTTGATGTGGGCATTGGGGATTAAAATGCAGTTTGCCTATACAAAGCATCTGCTGATTTATTTTTGATACACACATCCATTTCTACATCCTCGTCGTGTTTTTTCTCTGGTCTTTTTGGTTCTTGATAACCAACTGGTAGTGCCATATCAACCTGTAAAGACATTAGAACAACTGAATATTACGATCCTTTACAATAGATATTTAGATAATCTGCAATCAATTCCACCTTCACGTCAGATATGTACTGTGTTACAACTCAAGATTCTTCTGACGAGGAAAGGTAAAACTAAGACACTGAAAGCTGAATTATTATTTCAGTGTAGGTGGTCAAGTGTTCTAGAGCGATGGACACTGCGCAGGCGGTGTTGTCTCGATATCACAATATCATCAGTTCGAATCCTTGCGAGAGAAGAACATAATTTGCTTCCGCAAATTTGCAGATTTGACATTGTTGTGGTAATATTAAGAGTTATTATATATATATATAGTTGATCCGATGGATAAATCTGTTGTAGAGTTGTCACTGACTCAGATGTACTTATAAATATAATTATTTTCTGTGACTGTATCTTACATAAATTTGTAGGATCCTTTACTATAGACAATTGAGCTGATCTGTAACAATAACATCTCCATGCCTTATATATTATGTACTGTAGTACGACGCTAGATTAAAACTGACGAGGAAAGGTAACACACGGCCACCGAAAGCTTTATTATTGTGAAGCCCAGGTGGTCGTGTAGTCTAGCGGGACGGCTACAGTGCAGGCGATTTGGTGTCACGATATCTCAGTAGCATGAGTTCGAATCCCGGCGAGGGAAGAACAACAAATTTGCGAAAGCAAATTTACAGATCTAACACTGTTGGGTTGATGTTTAGACGAGTTATATATATATACAACTCGTCTAAACATCAACCCAACAATGTTAGATCTGTCAATTACCCAAGAATCTACTTATTTTTACCGTATCTGTGGTAAATAATGCAGTTGATTATGTTAACTTACATTCATATCACAGTCTATAATAGATATAGCATCATCAGGCTTGGTTTCAAGTACTTGTAGGTAATACTCCTGGAATAAAACAGAACTTTGAGCATGTGTTAATCTGGAAATACATCTTGTTCATTTTAACGTCTTTTATTTTTAGTTCATGAAAACCTTAAACGGTTGCACTAAAGAGTGCATAAGTGAAATTCTATCGTCCAAATATAAAATCAAGCACTTAATACAACATAAATGTACATATTCTGCAAATATAAAAATGAATTTGTTCTCGTCATTAATTAAAAGAGAGCAGTTTGACAAGCTTCTACATTCTATTTGTTCCTAAAGCTTAAACAAATGAATTCAATTATAACACTAACGTTGTAGCTTTTAAATTTTGTTTTCATTAATCACGTCATTTCTGTAGATCCATAGTGTTCTTATATTCCAAATTTTGCAATAATATTTTTTTCTAACATTTACCGAAATTCTTCGCCAACAAAGTGTATATCACCTATATCAAGATTATTGAAACCAGATGGACTACAACTAAACCTTAAGAAAATTGGAATATGAATTTAAGTATGCAAAATATGTCAATATTTACTACCCTTCCTAATTAGCATAACATTTGTACGCTTTAGATAATTAAAAGGTAATGAATGATCTTATTAAAAAACATTGTTTTGTAATAACTCAAATTTGTCTTACCCGTTCATTGTACTTGATTGGTATTACATCTCCTTTAGTTAAACAGGCAAAACTCCTCAGCATATTCTCTAATCTGTTGAAGTCAAGAACTTAATAACAAATATAAGTGACTTATTCATCTTGATGCTTTCTTTATGGTTTTATAAACTCAATTGTAGGTAAAATCAAATAAAGTTATTTCCTCGCTATGTCCAAAATGTTAACAGAATCTGTTCTTGATATATTACCAATTCCCATGATATTGTCATTAAGACCGAGAAGATAGACTGTGTATTTTTTTAATCCAATTTGATTCAATTATGTTTTGTGATCGTACAAATTGTGAGGGAGATTCCTGGGGCTTCTTATTTACTACTTTTAAAGGTTGAAGTGTTAAATGTTCAAAAGGATGATGGTGCTTCTTAATGTGTTGATAAATGATACTTTTGAACTTATGGGTTCTTTTAAAACGATACAGGTGTTCTTGCGTGGGTTTAGATAAATATCATCCAGTTTCAACTACGTACTGAATAACGCATCCCGGTGTGTTTTATGTCAGTAAATATATAGTTATTCAATTGATATCAGTTTCAAAATTTAGGGAAATTATGTGACCATTAAACTTGGACCTTACTATATTGTTGGTGGAAAGACGGGGACATGTAAGTCATTTTTTTACAATTACACTTATAGATAGAAGGGCAACCACGAGTTTTGTTATCAAAAATGATAGCGATTGTGATACTTTTATATAATCTATTTTGAAGATTGAGACGTGTAGATACCCTTTGAACGAGTTTAGTTTTAAGTATTTTTACATTTCAAAAAATCATGATTTTTTTTTTTAATTATCTGTTCTACCAATTAAAAGGAGCAAATAATGGCGTCCAGAATATGAACCAGGAATGTAATGAAGTAAAATGATAAAACTGTTCGGTTAATGACGTCAAACGCTATCCGTCATTAAGTACCCGACAAAATAGACAACTTTCGAGTTCGATGCACTTCCGTCAAAAACTTTGGTTTTAGTGAACATCATTCGTGCGTTTAGGGGCGTCGTCACTTCCGTTCCAATGTTGAGCGAGTGGTTGGAAAACTATAAAGCTATATTACACGAATCCTTTGGCAAATTGAATTTTCATAATTTCAGCACTGCTGTCGATAGTAAGTACCTACAGAACAAATATTATTTATAGTTTATCCTGCACAATGACGATCAGTAAGACGCTTGATGAACGTTTATAGTGCAGGGATACAGGTGATCCCCTCTATCTGGTAAATTACGTCATAAAGGCGCGCATAATTGACGAGTTTTTTCAGGTGACAGACAAACTCGAAAGTGGTTTATACGTTAACCACAAAACTTGAGGACAAAAAAACAAAATACAGGGTATATCAGGGTAGCGCCGGACGTCTGACTTAATAGGAGAATAGGGCTGAATCGTGATAACTGTATTTCAAATAAATATTCCTAAAGTAATGAACATAGAGATGTTCGCGCTCGGACACACACTCCATCAACTAGTATATCTGTTTGTCTTTTTTTAATCAACCTAATTTTCACATGAGTCAATAGAATATCTATCAATCAACCAACGAATAATGCGTTATAGGAAGGTCAATGTAAAAGATGATATGATTGGTCAGGAGGTCATTTACAAAGACTGAAGTTGAAATTATATTTATGCAAAAGAATGAGTTAGTAAAAGTACAATTCAGTTAGAATGATCTTTAATCAGATGGTATTTTTTAGTGTGGTGGCATTATATGACTACTTATCTATTTGTCTGTTATTGATACATGTCACTTTTAAATTCTTTGGCTATATCATGACAAAATCACAGACAGATCTTCGGCAGGAAAACTGGCAACCCTTGTCAATTTATATTGGAGTCAAACACAGACAATTCCAGTGCATGGTTTGAACTCATAACCTCAGAACTGACACGTTTATGGTTACTGTGAATGAATTATCAAAACCACTTGACAACTGCTTCCCCGACTATACTTGTAACTCTATAAATTGAAAATACCTGCAAATTTGATATGACCATTATTTTACAAATAAATTCTAAAACCAGTTGTTCGCATGATACGGGTTATGTTCTTCTCATATATTTTATGATGGTATGATACTTAACCCCATAACGGGATGGATTGTGCTTGATATTCATATGATGAATACATAATATTTCAATCAGTTTAATTGAGGTCTGGAACTAGCAAGTCAGTAACTGCTATTAGTGCTTTGTTAATTTATGTAACATTCTCATGTTATAGTTTCTTTTGTTACCTCTTCTGACATCGGACTCTGTGTGTGTATTGTGTTTCTTTTTTCTAGAATGGCTAGAGGTGAAGGGTAGGGTCAAGAACTAAAAAAACATGTTTATTTTTACACCTGTCCCAAGTCAGGAGACTGGCATTTTGTAGTCTTGTATAGTTTTTTAGTTTAAGTTTCTTTTATATATTTCGGAGTTCAGTATGACGTTCATTGTCACTGAACTAGTACACATATTTGTTTAGGGGCTAATTCTCAATTTATTTATAAAGGATACACATCTTTAGGATTTGTAATATATAAGAAGTCAACAGACTGTGGCTGGAACTTTGTAAATGTGGCTACTTTCAATGCAATATTCTCTACTTCCACAATGTCACCTTCATTTAGTAACAGGTTCCTCATCATCTAAAAATGATTCAAAAAGGGCTAATTATATAAAACATGTCTTCCTACGAATAGATATTGGTTAATCATCAACAACAGTAAACAAATTCTTTTGAAGTTGGTTCAAACAACTAATTCACTACCATGTGAGTAACTCTATCAATAAACTGATTAAACCTTCCTTTGTACAAATTCCTAAAACATCCCATTTTATTTTGCATATTTCTATTATGTTGTCACAAATATATGATACAGTCTAATACTGAGCATTGATACAAACATACACTTTTAGAACACAAAAAGACTTTTTATTGATATGATTTTTGTATAAGTAGAAAAGTAAAAATTGAATTTAAACCATTCAGGTATCCTCATTTCCAGTTTGAGGGAAAGGAAAAATAGCGCTAAATGTAAGGTTGCAGTATGTAAATTTGAATCTAAAACATTAAACTGGTATATTTTAGAAGATGAGCCTTTATCATCTTGTGCAAGAAGGTTCGTGTAAAAAAAACTTATAACTTGTACAAATACCCTGTACAAATTATAATTTGTACAAACTGATAGCTTGTACACAAAACCTATATCTTGTACACAATATATACATAGCATAATTACTGAGGTATTTAAATACAAACTCTAATTATATAATGAATGCACCTGTTTGAATTCTTACCCAATTCGGTATATAAATTCTTCCTTCATCAGCTACAAATTCCAACACACCACAATGTGTGTGTCTGTTTTGTTGATTGTTTTTCAGTTTAAACAGCATTGGGTACTGTATATGGAAACGGGCTGCAAAATCAAATAGTGAATTATTTTGGAAACAGAAAAAAGCTGATTGATACAGAGCAAAACAATTTCATTTAAAGATTCCTTTTTTAGATCATCTCCTCATTAAGAGTTTCAATTTTAAAAGTAGTTGGTTCCCTAACTTATAAATTTGGCCATAATAATCTGATTTTTTTTAAACTTCGATCATATTGTGAAAACATTTATGAAAACATATGTTACAATGTCCAATTGTTATAGTTAAAAAAATTATCGATCGCATCATAAGTGATGTAGTTGTGACGTTATAAATGTATATGAATTTGACTAAAACTGATTTTTATGGCATAATTTGGCTCAACTTAGGACAGATTTCTGAAAAAATTACATTGGCGCTACCATTCTCCAACCAAACGTTTGCTGAAATTTTCTTAATATACTATATCCTTTCCTCTCCGACCAAAATTTCAATAGGTCAAGAGTGGCAACACATTTAAAGTCAAGAAAAAAGGTCGAAAGAGGTGACAAATTTCAAGAAAAATGGACTTAAATGAAGTCTATTCTATTTCAGATTATTATATTGTGTCTTTTTATGTTGTGATGTTACATTTTTATTTGAGGTAAGCTGGAAGGTTTAAACATGTTAAACGTTTAAACCCGCTACATTTGTTTGCACATATCGTAAGTCAGGAACTTAGGTTCAGTGGTTGTCGTTTGTTGATATGGTCATAAGTGTTTCTCGTTTCTATATAGATTATACCTTTGATTATATCCTGTTTGGATGGTTTCACACTAGACATTGTTATGACTTTCATGGCTTGCTGTTCGATGTGAGCCAAGGCTCCGGTTGAAAACCGTGCTTTGACCTATAATTGTTTATTTTTACATATTGTGAATTGAATAAAGAGTTGTCGCATTGGAACTCATACCACATCTTCTTATATCTAATATATTTATAATGTATAAAGCAGACAAACAATTTGTCTTATTATCCTTTCAAAAACAACCCATTGAGCTATACATACTCATAAGATTAACTCAAATAATTGTCGTTTTAAGAATACACGTTTATTCGGGTTACTAGCTCTATACTCCTTTCTTACGAGTTTAGAAATGTGTTCTTTCCTTTCATTAAATATTGATTTAGTTTAACAGTAGTAGTAATACATACTTAGTTGATCCAAATCAGATGGAGGCATGATAACTGAAACGAATTAGTATAAGTGAACGGGTTAATAGTTTTAAAACAGATATATAAATATATAATGATCTTAACCAAGATAAGTGCTAAGTGGGGGTGCTAGGTATGGGCTGTTTCTGTAGAATTAATCAAAATTATTCAGTATGTTTTAGTTTTTATTGATAACTTTATCTGAGATATGTTGACCTTGTACTCGTTTTGCTAATTATTCAATGTTGAAAATAGAACATGGAACTCTAGATCTTTCGGCTCTTTAGTGCTTGAACTATGTTTCTGTTGTGTCACTTTAACATACTCTAGATCTATTTTAATTTATTTTAATTTATTCCATCGAGGCTTCACAAAATAATGTAGGAACATAAATCAATTGTCATGCGTATACTACTATTCTAGAAACATAGGAGATATTTTATCTAAATGTCTTATAAGCAATGAAAATTCACAAGTTCTCGTCAATATTTCTAGTTGTCCTCCATTGTGTTCTCCGGAAATATTATAGGGACACAGTTATTCTCTTTGGTTTGTTTGGTCTACAAATATGGTCTTGGGCGTGGACAGTGTATAACTTGCAAAATCTATTTGATATATCTTCCAAATCTATTTTCGTATATTCAATACCTTTGTATTCGATACATTAAATGTTGAGTAGAGGGATGAATTCACATCATGTACATGTAAAAAATAGTGGGTGTGAATTTTAAGATAAAATATTGATTTGGTCATGTTGGTTTTATAGAAACGGTAACACTTTATAGTATGTCGTAAGCTGTCAAACTGAATTATTGAAACCCTTAACAAACCTGGCCATATATTGTTAGAGCTGATGACAATTTCTATCGTTTTCATATAATTTGTCCCAAAAGTAGTACTCTTCACTGCAACATGTGCAAAAAGATGAGATAGCACTGGTGCTATTTATTAAAATTATCAGATGTCAAAATTACGGGAAATTCATGACATATCTCCCCAGGAACTTTACGTTTTACTTGCAAGGATTTTCAGGACTGTCAAGAAGTGTGATGGAGGTTTTTTCTTACATTTTAGCTGTTTGCATCTAATTCATTAGGTCAAAAAGTTTTAAATTATCAGAAATACTCAGAAAATTTATAATATAAAAAAAATACAATAAACAAAATATTTCTATTGACAACATGACCCAAATTGTAGGGTAACCCATGTAATTCGGATGAATAAGCAGTTCCTATATTTGATAAAGCTTACAAAACATGGCAAAAATACATCTGGAGGTAACCCAGGTGCTTTGGATCAGTAAGCAGTTCATATATACACTGCTATTTAAATGTATGATCCGTATCACATGCCATATCACCTTCGACCAACATTATCCGTCGGGCATAAAGACCCTCGGTCCGATATTGGTATCTCCCAGACTGGATGATACGGCATGTGCTACTGATTTTGCCATATATTATTTTCTTGTGAGCAAAGGGAGATAATATGTATGTATAATTATGTTTGTTTATCTTACTTCTTCCACCTCTATCAAAATCTTCTCTTTTATCTAACATGGTCACAGAATAACATCTGTGTTGCTTTTTAAATTCACCAAGACCTTCGCCCAGTTCAGGCCCAAATATGTTACCTCCAAATCTACCAAACTGGAACATTTAAAAAAATTTAAAAAAAAACATACAAATTGATTGCCTCTAACTCTCTAAATTCTTTAAAAATTTGAAATTGATGTTAAATTTATAACATTGTCATATATACCTGATAATATTCATAACTATAGTATATGTATTATTGTCAAGTTAATAAAAAATAATTTACTATACATATTGCCTATAATTGCATATGTCCATTTCATTTTGACTTAGGTAAATAGTTGTCTCATTGGCAATCATACCCCATCTCCTTATTTTTATATTTATCAATCATAGTCAAGATTTTTCGTATTGCTGTGGAAAAAACAGTATATCACATTGAACTCTTATATATGACTCTTTATTGATAAAAAAAAATCATTAACACAGAGATATCTCATGTCAGTGTAGTGATCACAAAAGTTATCATATATGTATTGCTACGACACAATAAACAGTTTGCTTTAACAGATCTTACAACTTTTGATACAAATTACTTTTCTCTCATTTTCTGAAATTATTGTGGTTTAATTAAAGGTGTCAGGCAATAAATGTATAGTATAGATTACTAGTGCGCAGTTTGTATCAATTTAGATTTGTACATAAATTTTCAGTTCTGAACTATCAACTTTAAGTATATCATAAGATTTTATAATTACCATTTCTGTATTTTTCTATTTCCTTTTGCATAAATCAATGTAATTTTCTATTTTCAACAAAATGACTCGGTTAAACTTAAATCGAAAGTGAACAAAAATTTACAGCTTTTTGAAACCCAATGCGATTTATTACCGGGTTAAAATAGTCGTACGCTTCAAGTTACAATTGGGTTATATAGTTAAAATATTCTCATTGTTAAATATTAGACGAATAAAAGGTTTTCTTAACGTCTAATAGAAACAGTGGTCAACAGCCTTATCAACTCCGATCAGGACGGTCAACGGATAGTACGTCCACGACTGACATTTACAATTAAAAAGTATGTGATTGGTCAGTGACTTACTCTATTTAATTAAGAAATTAACGATTAGTTTCCATAAAAAAAACTTCGCGATCTCGCCTATCATCATCTTAAAAGATTTGCTTTGAAAAAAGAAAATCTGTATATCTCGTTTTCCTACTTTACTTGAATAAGAAAGAAAAATGTGTGTGTATATGATAAGGACAAGCTTGTATAGATTAATAAATGATAAATTGTAATACATATGCCTGTACCAAGTCAGGAATATGACAGTTGTTTTCCATTCGTTTGATGTGTTTTACCGTTTGATTTTTGTAATCTGATTAAGGACTTTCCGTTTTGAATTTTCCTCGGAGTTCAGTATTTTTGTGATTTGACCTTTTCCAATGTTTATAGACTATAAGAGAGAGGTATGAAGGGGAAAATAGAAAAGAAGCTACGAATAGAAAACAACTTTTGGTATCACCAACACTGAGTGGAAGGTTCCTATAGACGTGAAGGAGTATTAACAAAGTTAAATCCTACCCGAACTGAACCAGACGGTATTGATGTGACAGTAGGAATAGGAATTAAAGCAGAATCAGAATATATTTCAGGTAGCAACTACTACTTAATACTACTGATTTGGCATTACCCCAGAAACTCTGGCTTGTAAGATGCAGTAGGGAAATATTGTGAACATGGAGTTGTAGACCAAGAAGGCTGAGGTGGAAAGCATGGAGTGGAAACATAAATCCAATGGGCAAAAGGTGGTATGAGGTCTGCGAATATTTAAACCGATATATGTACCAGGTAGACGAATTAGCTAGTTCAATTACAGTGTGCGGTGTTGTTTTTTTTTTTATATATACACAAATATAGTAGGAATACCATCTAGATTCCTGTCAGACAAAAAGGGTTTGAAGATATCGAGGGCAATTTTACATCTCAAAAAGTCTGAGAAGGCAAACAAAAAGACAAAATGAAAACAAAATCCACAAACAATCCACTGCATAGAAAACAAATGATTTAGCAGCAACAACCACACAGATAGAAATGGATTGATTTTGATGGGTATGAAGTTAATTGTGGGCACTACAGTTTTACCACCAATTAAACCTTAACACCACAAAATAGACAAAAGTACTCAAAGTAGTGTACACCAATCAATTAATTTACCATTTGAGAGTTATGTCTTTGGTTACCTTAAAATTAAGAACAATGTGTTTACACAAATTGGTTTTCAGATGATTATTTGAAAACCGCTCGTCTTAATCTAATAAATGAACATATAATAAAATTCAGGTCAAGTTTCAGTTTGTTCACGCATCGTTGTCAATATAATGGAATTTGATACGACAGTCATACAAGTGAGAGGTTTAGTTAGCTATACAATTAGGTTCAAGCCACCATTTTCTATATCAGAAATGCTTGTACCAAAGTCAGGAATATGACAGTTGTTGTCCATTCGTTTGATGTGTTTGAGCTTTTGATTTTGCCATTTGATTAGGGACTTTCCATTTTGAATTTTCCTTGGAGTACGTTATTTTTGTGATTTTTTTTATGGTTTTCGTTCAAGAATAATGCCTTCCGTCGCAGCATATGGGCATTTAGTGTTACTCTTATTCAACTCCGTCTGTGCATCTGTCCCTACGTCCGTTTTCGAAATTGGTTTTCGTTCCTCAACTAAATGGTATGAAACTTCTACACGATGTTCATTATCACAAACCACAGATCAAATATAAATAAGTGTGAGGACACTTTAACCATTCTGAAGTCATGTCCCTTTATTAGGTCATATCCAAGCGAGGGCATCATATGTGTCCCATGTACACTCTTCGTGTATTCATAGGTTAAAGTAGTATGAGAGGCTTCCCCAATCTCGGATTGTAAAATTAGAAAACAACCGGTATAAAATGTTTATGTCAGCAATCTTCAATGCGGTAATGCAATTTACTTATAAAAAATTTCATCTCAATCAACAATTGTGTGTGCTTTCAACTTGCAATTACTTAAATTTTTACAAAAGTGGAACATTTTTTACTGATTTCAAATTTTGTAACCATATTGTTTTAATTAAAGGTAGGTACTTTGTATTGTATAATCAAAGACGGAATCTACAGTATTTTTTACTGTTTCCTGTTTGATTTGATCAATTCATACAATATATGTCACTTTATACAACACATACCTTGAAAAAAGCTCGTTAACCTACCATTTTTATATATTTTTTGAAAAGTCAAAAAGAAACTGGCAAAATGCAATAGTACAAACAAGAATGTGTCCATGGTAAACGGATGCCCCACTCGCACTATCATTTTCTATGTTTAGTGGACTATGAAAATGGGATCAAAACTCTAATTTGGCATTACAATAAGAAAGATCATATCATAGGGAACATGTGTACTAAGTTTCAAACTGATTGGACTTCAACGTTATCAAAAAATACCTTGACCAAAAACTTTAACCTGAAGTGGGACAAAAGGACGAACGAACGGACAGATGAACAGACAAAGGCACAGACCAGAAAACATAATGCCCCTCTTATATCGTACGTGGGGCATAAAAAACAATAGACTGTCAAAATACCTTCTCCTGTGTGATTTTAATGCAGTGTTGGTTGTCAATAAATGTAAACACCAAGACATGCCATGGAAAGTAACCATCGTAAGTATAGCACCTAAATTCATAGTTCTTCCCAATGTTTTATGAATATTCAAAAATATGTGTTTTGCATGTCTATAATAAACTAAAATCTCATTCATACCAAACAGAAGAAAATGACCAATGCCAGTATGTATGTCATAGAAAGGTGACGTTTAAATTAAACTAAACTGTAGCCAGTAACTTCAGATCAGTTGAAGACCCAAGATGGATTTTCCAATAAGCAGATATGAAAAGTCTCTGTTTTGTCAGGTATGGCAGTTGTTATCAAATAGCTTGTTTCTATGTATGTTGCATTGGTGTTTGTTTTTGTTGCATTTCAGTGTTTCTGTTGTCCAATTGTTTTCCTTTATAGTTGATGTGTTACCCTCGGCTTTAGTTTGAAACCCGGATTAGTTTTCTCTGAATTGTTTTATGACTTTTGAACAGCGGTATATTACTGTTGTCTTGATTTGTTAAGAGGAACTTAAACTAAATCATTTCAATTAATAATTATTTATGGAATGCACAATACGGTCTTGTAGAATGATTTGTACAAATTTAATTGAAATCTATATGTTCTTTAGGGGAAAATGTAGATAAAGATGCTTTTCACATTTGCAGGGATGTTTAAGTCCAATGAAAAACCCAAATAACCATTGACATTGAAGTTTAATAACTAGGTTTAAAGAAGAGTTGCAGACATGTGTGTTTTACTATGGGAATCATAAAAAGTAATTCGAAACAAAACATAAAAATAAAATAGGTCAACAATATCACATTATAATTAAGTTTCTCAAGAAGTTTTAGATATAGATTTTCAAGATAGACAAACAAGTATTCAAATCTGTAACATCATCAACTAGATTGATCTACTAGAACAAAAGTCATATCACTGTCACATCTACAGATATTCATGAGCTACTTTTCGACATGAAGATAGATATGTTATTGAAAACACAAGAGACTGTACATGAAATTTTAATGTTGTATTTCTATGACATATTGCAAATAAACACAAGCAGATTATTTCTGCAAATAAATTCCTATTGTCTTTAATCCTCTTATCAAGTCTTTATGTTTCACAGTATATTGCAAGACAGTAGACTTGTATAGGTGGTTCAACAGTTCTTTCTAACAAAAATAAATAAATAAACGTCCTCTGCACATCTTATGGCCAGTTCAAAAGTCCCAAGTCAGATAAAAATAAACCTTTCATTTCCTTTCTTTCTTCCTTAACATTTGACCTGAACCTGAAAAGGCTTCAAAATCTTTTTCTTCCTCCTGCAGAAAAGAAAAGATAGTGAAATGAACTGGATGGTTTAGATCAGATACATACAGGTAAATACGTTTAAAGAAATATAAATACTATAAGTTGTGTAATTTTAGTACAGTGTAACTTGTGTTATCCAACACACTGGAGGACTAGAACAAAATGTCAGATTAATCAGGGCAACGGTGGATCAAGCAATTTTCATAAGTGGGGGTCCACTGACTGCCTAAAAGGGGGCGGCTCCAGTCTAGCTTCAATGATTCCCTATATAATCAACCAAATTTTTCCCAGAAAAGGGAGGCCCAGGCCTCCTTCTAAATCTTCCTCTGCAGGGTGTCGGAATACTCAGCTTTTTTCTGTAAGGATTGGCATATTTTGGGACCAAAAAAGCAGGATGTTTGAATACTCAGGTGTACGATTAGGCAAGTTACACTGCAACAGTTTTTAGTTTATTATTTTATCATAAATCAGGCTGTTGCTTTTCTCATATGAATTGTTTTACATTTTGTCATGATTGTGCCTCTTATATCTTTCCATACAGTATAAGTTTTGCTAACTATAGTCTTGTAGAAGGCTTTACAGTGACTTAAAGTTGCTTACATTTGCCACAATTTTGCTTTAGATGACACTACCTCATAGGCAATCATACCACATCTTTTTATTTTCAAAGTAATTATAATATATACACATAACATTAGGCTTTAGAGGAGGATGAAGTACTAATGTAAAGTGAAACTAATGCAATATACCATCCAATGACACAACAAAAAATAGAAATATTTAAAGGTAACTGATTAAAATTTATTAAAAAACCATTTTTTTTAAAACTTGCATCCCTAGAACTAAACATATGCAATGCAAGAAATTTCAAATATATGCACAAATAAAATAATGAACTTAATTTATTGTTTCTGTTCCCTGCTATTTTTAAATGAAGCTTTGAAATTGCAAGTACCATAAATACTTTAACAGTAACCATTTAAGTATAATCATAGCCTTTATTCCTATTATGTGACATAAGAAATGAATGTAAATATGTGGGGTAAAATATATGTGTTAATGATACTATGAACAAATAACCAAGCAGATATTCAAAGTGAATCACTTTACCTCATTATTATCTGTGATATTCCTTCGTGTTCTGATAAATGTTATGGTGCCTTTCTTATGTTTATAATTTGGGATTCCTCTGAAATTCAAATAAAATGTATGTGAATGCAACAACCTTAATATTGTAAGTTTAACATGTATCTATAACTTATCTGAAATTGATGATACTGCCATTATCAGTGACTATCTAACTCTTTCTATAGAAGTAATCCCTTTGGGAAATAGAAACTACATGTAATATTGTATGTGAATGATAACACGTCTACATTTCTTATGATATTTATGAAAATGTTTAAGACCATTGTTTTTATAATTGTGCAAAATATAACAATTAAAATATGGCACCTGTTTAAATAGAACTTATAAATAAATTCTGATTTTCATTTTTAAAGCATTTTTTCGAAATCCATTTCATTAATTTTAGTTTTGCCTACTGAGCAATTATCACAACAATTTCCGTCTTAAGAGTAAATGTAAACATTCATTATCACAAACTTGAAGAAAATATGCTGCATTTTACTTAAATTATACAGTCAAAAACTAACAGCTCATACAAGCATAGAGTGGGGTGCTCATTTTCGCCATATCTTTCCACGTTTTCTACAGTTTATGTTCAGATCATTACATTTTTGAAGTATACTGAAATTTCTATATGAAGATAACTTCAAATGCAAAATATTCGTCAGCTTGAAAACGTATTTGTTTGAAAATATTCATCTGAAAAGTTAGATTAAAGGGTGTTTGAAATTGCCTGATGTTTTGTCGATTGGGGACACATATTCGCCGTTTTTATACATCTAATGAAACCCAAATAACTGCAGCTTTAAACAATATTTTTCAAATCAATTTCATTATAGATGGCAATAACAGACATTTTAAAGGTGTACAGAACTGAAGTTTAGGGCAATCAGTCAAAGATTTACTAAGAAATACTTCTTTGAAATCGTGTTTTTCATTCAGGAAATTGGCCGAAATCGTTGTCCGTTTTTCAGTCCTTTGCGGTAAGTGCCGCAATTTTGTCGTAGTTTAAAAAATAATCATATTTGTTATAAAAATCTAAGTTACCGGCATATTTCTTCCATTTCAGCCATCTTATGAAGTATTTACACCTCAAAATTATAAAACGGCGAAATTGTGTCCCCGGCGAATATGCGCAACCCACTCTAAGTCCATATGTCACTTGACCGTTGAGTCTTTAAGAAATGCTTCTTGTGCAGGGGTCGAATTTAAGCTTTTTAGTGTACTGGCCAGCCGGACCAGTGGACTTTAGATCTACTAGTCCGGCTCAAAATTTACTGGTCCTGCAAAAATGACATTCATTTGATAACTACTAAAAGATATGACAAATGTTTAGTTCTATTTTCCTCAGCTGCTTTCCTCTTCTTTATTCCAAAAATAGCACCCCCAATACCCTAAAAATAATTTCTCAAGTTTATTTTTTTGTAAACAAACCGAGATAGAGATGCAATCATTGATTTTAAACGAAAAATTTCTACTGGTACGCCGGACCACCAGCTGACAAATTCTACTGGTCTCGGACCACCGGACCAGCGCCAATTTCGACCCCTGTTTTTGTGTGAAATGGGCGGATAACCTTATACAGATTGTCCTTGTGAGATACAGGCTGATAGGCCTTTATCAGGACCTGAAGCAATCTCTTTTGAGTCACACTTCTGGTCATTTAGTATGTTTGTTTTATAAATAAACATTTTGTTCAAATAATTGAGTGTAGATAATTAGATTTTTTATGAAAAAATATTTTAATATGAGATTAACTTGAAAATGATATCACACTGTGGATTCATTATTGTTAATAGGATATCTATTTTTTATGTATTTGATGGAAATACTCTCACCACAAATTCAAAAACATAACAAAGTAAAAATTTCTACTGGCACTTGCAAGCTGAATTTGGCAAAAAACTTTGAAATAAAATTTCCATGAAATAATCAAGAATAGTGAAAAATTATATAAAAAATCAAAGAATTAAAAAGAGAAAATCACAATCCAGAGCATTATTACTACATGAAATGTTTCATTACATACAGGTTAACATCCCTTGACCAATATCAGAAAGTATGCTTAGGCATATCTCTTAATCTGCATCAAATACTTTGATTTCAATAACATAAGGTTTTACTAACCTTTTGTGTGGAACTGAGTTTTTAACTTCTGGAGAAGCATCCAGGCCTTTCTTTTTTCCATCTAACCTATTACCAGAACCACTAAATGCCTGTAATTGAATATTGAACACAAACTTATATAAAACGATGTAAAAGGTAAATTGCAAATGAAGAAAAGACTGAAAATGAATCAATATTCAATTTCAATTCTATATTCAATTATATTGAATAATAAGGAATACAAAAGTTTCAAATCCAAAATGTTTTCATCACAAGTATTACATGTTATACATACATGAGTAATAGAGTGATTGGAATCTTGAAAATCAATGAAATATGCATGATGATGATAATAATTATAAAAAAATTTGGTAAAACTTTAATAAAGGGAGACCAAACAAATTATTGACAACCTTTATGGAATCACTGTAATATTTTGTCTATGAAGAAAAAAAAGAAAAAATGTGGTGCACACTGAAAAACCTGTATAGCAAGTTATTTTAAAGTGTGAACCACATTTTTTATGTTATATCGAATAGACAGAAAAAATATCAGAGTCTTTCCTTATGATTTGATTCAAAACTCCATTTTTAGCGGGAGTAAATTATTAAAAATCTTTAATGACGTCACAGTCACATGACAAAGTTATGTCTATGAGCTGATAGAAAAAACACTGTCAGCCAATCAGAAGACATGTTACATTCAAAATTAAATTGTAAAAAAATAACTATGATATTCTTTATACATACTGGTACTGCTGATAAAATAATTACACTTCAAATTTTGTATGCTCTATTTGGTACCTACTGTAAAAGCTTTATCCAGATACTCTGACATGTCTATTGGATTCTGAAATAAACAAAGAAAATATACGTTTACTGAAAATATGTACTTGATAACAAATCATGAATACAAATTCCTCATCAAAGAATGTAACTATTGTTGTACTAATTTTATTAAATATAGTAAAATGTCTTAAAAATATTTATTTTGCTCATTGTTGAAGGTCGTATGGTGACCTATAGTTGTTAAATTTTGTATCATTTGGTTTCTTGTGTTTAGTTGTCTCATTGGCAGTCATACCACATCTTCTTTATTATTATCAATAAAACTGATTAATTGAAAGCAACAACTGCTTAATCTTGAGTAATACTTATTAAATGCTAGCTTGTTTTGCTTTGGTTCAAATTGTTACATTTTTAGGAAAGCATATCACCTGGCATATTCTTATAGAATATCATTCTAGCAAATAATTTTTCAGATCACTCTACTGTGCTGAGAATTTTTTTTTATCAGTTACTAAGATTAAAGGAAATTTCATAAAATAGTGATAATAATAATACATGTATTAGCAATCTGTAGTGATAGTCTTTCTATATACCCATGATTTTTTCTTGTGAAATAGAGAAGCAGTAAATACAGACTTGAATCATGTGACTTTGGTTTGACATAAACCAATCAAAAGAATGGATTCCATGTACAAATCATATCAGGTTTGCATTTTTGTATATTGGCTTAATTTATGCATTATATTAAGTACCAAATATTGACCTGATTTCTTTTTGTTTTGTATAATGAAAACTATGTATCAGACTGTTTGCATAATACTTAACAGTGGAATTTTTTTAGAGTTATATATGTTTTTAAATTGATGGTGTCTCTCTCTCATTATACAGAAAGATCAAAGGAAAATTTTAGAAAATAGCATTACATCATTCATATGGTAAAAAGTGTTTAAGCATTACACTTGTTCTTGATACACTATGACAGCAGTTTATGACAGTAGTCCACAACAAAACTGTAATAACTATCTTAACATCTTCTGTGATTAGTCATTTCTGAATGAATTTCAAAACTTTTTTCTAAGATTTTTTCCCCCTTTTTGTTCAACAGGAGGTAAATTTTCATGTAAAAAACATTACAATAGATAAACAAGAGATATAAACTCTTGACAGGAGATTTTGTATACTGACTTTAACCATCATGACTATAGTTTCCTAATTTTTAAGCATAGTATCATTGTATATTATTGTTATAAGATATATCATGCAGTCTGTAACTGGAATTTGTATCGTTATTATCAATATCATGAAAAAACAACATAATCAGTACATGCACATTAGAAAACTGGTAAGCTAGAATTATGATAAGCATAAAGACCACCTGTGTAAGTCAGTATTCAAATGTACACAATTTGGTCTTTATATATTAAAGACATAATTAAGTTAAGTACACTTCAAGAATTCAATTTTCTTTAAAAACACACAAATATATATATACCAATATAAACAAACTTTCTCAATATCAAAAATAAAATGATTTGCTATGCACTGATTGAAATGACCACAGAGATCGAACCCTGAACAGTTGGGGCAAATTTTAACACAGTATTCAAGCTTGATACTGTCTGAATTTGGATTGTGATCAAATTTTTGATATAGTATAGGTTTCTGACACAAAATAAATGTGGTCAAAGATCTTACAAATCTATTGTGCGATACTGTGCAATTGAATGTTTCTTCTTTATTTTTGAAACTCAAAAGTTTTTGAAAAAAAAATATGAACCCCTTAAAAAAATTGGACCCCCAACTTTTTGAATCCCTCCTTGGAGCAATTACCCCCAAACTCAATCCTAGCTTTTCTTTGTAGTATGGAACCTTGTAGTACAATTTCAGAGAGATCCATTCACTTAAACACAAGTTATTGGCCCTTTTGTGGCCCCTTATTCCTGCATGTTTGGACCAATTACCCCTTAACTCAATCCCAGACATCCCTTTGTGATATGAAAGCTTTTGGTACAATCCATCCACTCACACACTAGTTATTGGCCGGAAACTACAAAACTGCTTGTTTTGGTCCCTTTTTGGCCATTAATTTCTAAACTGTTGGCACCATAACCCCAAATATGAATCTCAACCTTCTGCTTGTAACATTTAACATTGTGGTTCAATTTCAGAACAATGAAAATACTTATACACAAGTTATTATCCTGAAACTAGAAAAATGCTTGTTTTGGGCACCTTTTTGGCCCCTTATTCCTAAACAGTTGGATTCCTATTGAACCTTCTTAAAAAAATTAATAGAGATCTATTTCCTTAAACTGAAATTATTGTTTGAAAACCAAATGTGTTTTCCGTTGACAAAGCAGACGACAACATCATACCATAATAGGATCTAAAAAAAAAAATTAGTCGTATACAAAGCAAATTTGAATCTTAAAAAAAATGTTTTATCTTCTTTTTTTTTAATATTGCTAACTATCTATTTTTTGGTATCATACACAATTTTATTATATAGTGCAAAATAACTATTTTTGATGACAGAAAATTAATAATTATGTAAAAATTCTTTACGCAATAAAGGTTCTAATATTATAAATGCTTAACTGTGATAAATCACCCATATGTTTAAATTTGAGATAATTCAGTATTAACCACCAAAAATATGCATAAGATAACAATATTATAACATATCAAAGTTATACATAACAATAAAATGTAAACATTTTGTATATCTATCACAAAAAAGCTGTGTAAACTGACATGGATATTTATTTCAGCACTAAATATAACATCAAGGAAGAAAAAGTGTCTATCAAGCTGATGTCATGATTTAATGATAAATTTACTTTCTAATGATTGAGTGTAAATTAAATGTATGTAGTTACAATGATTAAGCCACTCTGAAGAAATGGTTTGCAGATTGTTGCCAACATCCTGAAATAAATCTGTAGATTTATTTTTCCCCCTTTTTATCATCAACACCTCCTTTTGCTTGTAACATGTCTTTATCAGGCAATACATTATGAATCTGTATATAGCAAAAATTTGATATGAAGTCTTCAAAATTAACAATGAATTCACAATCACACTAAGCTACAGGTGAAAATATGATGACAAATTTTCATTACCTGCAAGGCATGGTGCTGAAATTAACATTAAAAAATCTAATGAAAACTTTATCCATCTTTTATCTTAAGATTAATGTTAAAAGATACATTATAATTTTAAATTTTCAAATAAAAGTTTTTTGATTCATTTCATGTTTTGTCTTGATATTGAATTAAATCCCTAAAGATATATTTGAACAGTCATTTCCCCTTTGTACATATTAAATATTTTCTTCTTACATTTATTTACTAAATGTAACGGAATCCAGTTTGCATAGTGTGGGTATATAATTACAATTGGTTAATGAGAAAACAGAGCATTTGAACAGAAAAGTTTTGACATTTTCAGCTAAATTGTAATGTGTTTTCAAAAGCACTGTTAATCATATGTGTACTTTTTCAATGATTATTTTTGCTTGGTTAAGTTTTGGTTACAGAGAAGGGTGAATACATGTATCTCTCTTTGTTCTGTTATAAAATGACAAGACCAATAAAAACATCCACCAAGAATAAATTTGACAATAAAATAAAAGGCAAAACCAGTACTATATATATATATATATTGCTTGTCCTATACCAAAAAAGGCTTGTTCTCAAGTATAAACTGTTGGAAAATCTAGTGTTATCATTGCAATAAGTGAAAAGCAGATATATGTTTTTCATATTAATATATATTAATTTCGTTTGTAATTTAAGGAAAGTCTGTTGCTTTAAGAATCATAAATCAGTGACTTAATATTTTACGATATATATGCTATATATCTTTTCCTGAAGGTAAGTAACTTCATTACCACTTCGTTAAGTCTTGACAGGCAAGTATTTTTTGTGCTATGTATGTAAACTGAAAATTTAAACGATTAATTCTATTGCTATCTATTTACATGATTGGTTTTTACATAAAATTGATAGCTTTTCTCCATATTTGAAATGTTTGAAAAGCTGTGGGAGTCCCACTGGGACATATCATTACCAATTATGACAGAAACCTTATAAATATATAAGTCCCATGTCTAGGTATCATGCCTCATTTCAAATCCTTCAAGATTAAAAAACATTGAGGGTCATGATGGCCAGGATAAAAACATCCATTATATGTATTGATATTCTTCTTTTATATTATTCCCCAGGTTCACCCCTGACATATATAAAACACTCAAACACTGCTGTCAGGCTAATATGGGCATAAGAGATTGAAATGCAATTGGCCGATACAAAGCATTCAATAATCACTATGTGATACATACATCCATATCTACATCTTCATCATGTTTTTTCTCTGGTCTTTTTGGTTCTTGATAACCAACTGGAGGTGCAAAATCAACCTGTAAAGATTTAGTATGTAATAAATCAATGATGAAATAAACACCAATTGTAAAAAAAATCATAAACATATATTTATTTTTCACCTTTCGTTTTCTTTTATCGGTTGAAAAATTAATCAATACACTGTTAACCAATTGTAAGTCAATTTAATCTTGTATTTCCCTTATGAATTACAACAAAGCAAACAATTTAAGCATGAAAACATGTTGAATAAAAATTATGAGCGTTGCTTAAAAGTAACCCTTTACCATCCACCATCCTCTTTGACTGACAACCATTGACATTTCTACAGCACATTTTCAAAATAACAAGCTTTTCATAACACTAGTATATATTGATAGGGTATTAATAGAGAAGCCAAAAGAGCCAAATAAATGTATAGGTCAATGTGCTTGTTTCGAGATATTAGCCATTGAAATTTGGGCTGGAAAATTTTCTCTCTGGATTTTTCATAGCTTTATCATAGACAAGTTTAAGTTCCCCAAAACTATTAAAAAATAACAAAGATTTTATAAGACCTTTACAGATGGTTTATAATTATACATGTAAAAGATTTATAAATAGGAAAATGGAGGTTAATGGGCAAAATTTTTTAAAGGCCTTCAAATGGATAAAATGAGAGGCTTCCAAAAATCTGACAAAAATCCCAAAACATGACAAGCTAACTTCCTTAACATTGAGTTGAGATCTATGCTTCTTGTACTGTTGAGTTGCTGTCTAATTTTTTTTTGTAGCCAATCTAAAATTGTTCGCAAATATACTGAATTGTGCATGACTTACGATCTACCTTTTTTTAGAGAAACTGACACATTGGATCTAAACATTTTTACCGTATCTGGGGTATATATGTAGTTGATTAGGTTATCTTACATTCATATCACATTCTATAATAGATATAGCATCCTCTGGTTTAGTTTCCAGTACACATAGTTCATACTCCTGCAATAAAACAGAATTTAATCATGGTCTAAAATAGAAATACATCTTGTTAATTTTATAAATGTTCTTTTATTTTTAGTTGATTTTATTTCCTTTTTATCAGTTGCACTATAGGAGAGTGCATCAGTGAAATTCTATTATCTATATAAAACCATTCAAAAATTTACATTTTACACAATTATAAAATGTATATGTTCACCATTAATTGAACGAGAATAATTTGAAAAGCTTTTTTTTTTCTATTTATTCCTGTATTTCATTTAGAACATGTGCAATGATAATTTCTTGTAGGTGACAAATTCACAAGAGATATTCAGATACAACCACTATCAAAAACAATCCTTAAGGATAATAAAAAACGGAATTTGAATTAAAGAATGTAAAATATGTCAATATTTACCTGCCTTCCTTATTAACATAAGATTTGTCCGCTTTAGATAATTAAAAGGTATGAATGATCCTTGCTTTAAAAACAGTGTTGTCTTACCCTTTCATTGTACTTGATTGATATTACATCTCCTTTAGTTAAACAGGCAAAACTTCTCAGCATGTTCTCTAATCTGTTGCTCAGTCAAGGACTTAATAAGAAAATATAAGAGACTAATTTCTACTTGACCCCCAGATGTTTTTTTGTTGTTTTGTTAATCTATATTCCACATTTCCTTTTATTCATTTATACACAATAACTTGAAGATGAATTTGTGATTATGCTAAAATAAATCCTGCGACACTGAGTACAATCAAGTAATGATTATCTTTAAGAGTTTAAATGGTATTTTCAAGTATGGTACCAGGTAGAATTATTTTAACTACATTTGTTTGTTTGTGATGCCACGTTCAACCATAGTTGCCTAGTGACATAATATTCGTGTGTATTACACGCTTTTTCAATGTTTTGCACGTGAAAAATGTTTGTTTTTCTACGTTGGAACATCAATGACATCGACTTGAGCGGAAGTAAAAGCTATATGTTATTAAATGATATATTTAAATGGCTGTTTTCATATACGCTTCTTATTGCCACTACATTTTTGTGCCGTGACCACTAGTACTGTAACTGAATTATTTTGACTATACTTGTTACTCTATATAAATACATGTATACTGAATTGAATATATCTGCAAATTGATGATAACAATAATTAGTCTGTAATGTATTTTTTGTAAAAGATACACAGCTTTAGGATTTGTTATATCTAAGAAGTCAACAGACTGTGGCTGGAACTTTGTAAATGTGGCTACTTTCAATGCAATATTCTCTACTTCCACAAGGTCACCTTCATTTAATAACAGGTTCCTCATCATCTGAAAACAATATAAAAAGGGTTAAATATAAAAAAAACATGTCGCTTATGAATATATAGATACTCCCACAAAACATTTACAAACTCTACTGTAGTTGGCTTCAAACTAGTAATTTATTTAATAACAGGTTCCTCATTGTCTGAAAATGATTTTAAAATGGTTAAATATAAAAAAAAACATGTGTTCCCTATGAATATTGAATGATATTGATAATTCACCAAAAACATTAAACAACATCTTCTATAATTGGCTTCAATCTATTAATTCATTACCATTTGTGAATCTATCATTAAACTAATAACTGCTTACTTTGTCATTTATAAATACACCTTAATCAAAGTAATCTGTGTTAACTCTTATAACATTGACCCAATAAATTACAACAGTCTTCCTTCTGCTGAAACAAACTAATACACAACCATTTGTGTATGAACCTTTAATAACATATCCCTGATAAGGTATTTAAATGCAAACTCTCTAATACAGCTAATGTGATGTATGTGCCTGTTTGTATGCTTACCCAGTAAGGTATATAAATTCTTCCTTCATCAGCTACAAATTCTAATACGCCACAATGTGTGTGTCTGGCTTGTTGATTGTTCCTCAGTTTAAACAGCATAGGGTACTGTATATGTAAACGTGCTGTAAAAACACATTTGTCATTTTAGTTAGTGAATTATTTTGGCAGACAGATAAGAAAACTGGGTAGAACAACATGCATTAAACTTTTGAGATTCCATTTATGAATCTCCCTAATTTAAAAGAGCTCTAACTTTGAAAATTTCTTTTGAATTCAGAAAATGTGTTATTTCCATTATCTAATTGCTTGTTTAGATTTTCAGTACTTAGTTAACATGTCGTGATACTTACTTAGTTGATCTAATGCAGATGGAGGCATAATAACTGAAACGAAAAACACAATGAATTATGAATAAACATGTTGATAGGTTTAAAATATATATATAAATATATACTGATCTTATCCAAGCTTAAGTCAGGAATAAGACACTAGCTTTCACACAGTGTTCATTATATCTCCATTTAGTTCCATTTAGAATTTGATGTTGATGTTAGGTATTGGCTTTTTCAGTAGAATTCATTCCAAGTTACTGAGGTGGATATTTAGGTTCTAATTTTTATTAATAGCTCTTTTGAGTGATTTAGACCTTGTGCTAGTACTACTAGTTAATGTTGTAAATTGTTCAATGTCAAAAATAGAATATATACGATGTTTATTTTGGTTTCTCTAATTCTTCGTCGTCGATTTTTTCTTGCTTTCCTCTGAATCTCCTATTGTGACGGCATGAAAAAAGGTGACCATGCCTGATGATGTCACATAGAAAGAACACATCTTTTTCAAATCATTCAGAAAGAAGGAATACGTTTGCCTGCATATTGTTTGGAAATCATTAGAGAAACACATTCTACCACCAAATCTTATGTAATACGATATTTATCCACTCTCAGCAGTTAAATTTTAAATATTTAAAACGCTCGGCGAGCCTCGTGTTTTAAATTTAAAAATTTAACTGTCTCGAGTGGATAAATATCGTATCACACTCGATGCAGTGATAGAATCTATATTTATTTGATGATTTGTGCTAGGTTGCTATGTCACTGTCATATACTATAGATAGATCTCCTTAAATTCATTCCATCCAGATCTAATGCAATATAATAATTGTCAATTGAGGAACATAAATTCAATGTCATAAACTATTGTTCAAGAATTATTAGTGATATTTGATATGAATGTTTCAAAAATGAAAAAACTTCTAGGCAATATTTCTGATTCCTCAGTATATGGTCTGGGGACACAGTTACCGTTACAGTTATCATTATTTGATTTTTTTTGTCCACAAATAGTCCATAACTTTTTTCATAAATACTCCTTCTTTTATATTATTAATACATTGAATATCAAATAGGTGAATGAAACTATGTGTCAAAACATTGTGAGTCATGCATTTTGTTTCAAGAGTGAAAAAGTTCTTTGGTGTTAAAACTATAGTATATCTGAAGCTAACAATCTGAATTATAGATCCCCTTATTATAAAATTATTCTCATTTTAGGTAACAGGTTTTGATAATTTTGTCTGTATAAATTTAAAATTTGTCCCAAAAAGAAGTACACTGCACTGTAAAAAAATCTTTTTTAGAATGGAGCAGGTTCAATTTTTTGTAAATTGTGTTTATTGTCTAAAAGAAATGAACTGCAAAATAACTGCTTTCTCTGGCCTGACCAAACTACACAAGGAAAGATATTTTGCTTATTGAAAGTTTTTTATTATATATAAATCAAAGATCGTAGATCTTGTCACCCAAATAAAGGGAGATAATCTGTAAGTATAATTATATTTGTTTATCTTACTTTTTCCACCTCTCTCAACGTCTTCTCTGTTATCTAACATGGTCACAGAATAACATCTATATGTCTGTTTAAATCCACCCAGACCTCCACCCAGCTCAGGCCCAAATATGTTACCTCCAAATCTACCAAACTGGAAAATAAAAAAATTATATGAATTATCTGTTAATAATACAATACATTATGTCTGATATTACCATCTTTTATACATGTCTATGTATCATGTGTATTCTAAATTGTCAAATTAATCCATATTAATAATTTTCTATTTTGTTAATCATGGTCTTGGTTTTTTTTTTCATTTTATTTTTTAGTTTAATTTTCTGTTAGCCAAATTTTGAATCAGTTTCTCTATCGATTCGATGAATAATAATTAATTTACATGCATTACACTCTATCTGTCATGGCTGTCTACATTCACATGATTCACCAGTCTTGAGTTGGTTTTTTTATGAAAGAGTTACAACGGTTGAACTGTGGTCAATCAGCATAAACGATCATTTCTTACTGTGACACATAAAACAATTACGGGAAAATGCATGAATTCAAAAGTCTTCTATTGTATCTGGCATTATATCATTTTTTATTTGTAATATTAAAAAATCTTTTGTATATTGGCAGTATGTCAAAATCTTGGAATGTTTCCACTGTCATGACAGTGCTACTCATGCTACTGTTGTCCTATAAATGTTTAAAGGTTTTTCAACTATATGTCATATGTTTTCGTATGTCATATGTTTTGGTATCAACCACATTTCGTGGGTTTAGACGGCATACACGTACATTGTGGCGTGTTTTTCGGTTTCTATATTTGGAACAACAACCACACTTCAACATGACAAATGTGTGACAAATTCAAAGTCGCTTTTAAAAACGTAAGAACTAATTAAATTAAACTTGCCTGTTCAGTCATTCTTATTTAATGTCAATAATACGGATCATAATAGAATAGTTGTTCAGAAAAATTCTGAGGGATTACATGAATTATAGCCATATTGTCTGCCTGTCCCACATCAGATCTTCAACACCATGTATCATCGTACAGCCTATATAGGTACTAACCAAGCGGGCATGATCAATTTTGAACTGACATGGTAACGAAAATCTTTGAATTGTTTTATCAACATTCAGTGTACAAAATTTCTCAACATCTGAAATTCCTGCTCCAAAATAATTTTTGCATCGATTTTTTTCTATTTATAAGACAACTTTGATATTTTAATAAGAACAATCAACTTGTAAATGCGCAAATAGTTGTGAGTGTCACCACCAACTTTCAATTTCGATACAATTGTCGAGACATTTACATGTTTTATCTGAAAGAAAGCTTATACAGGGCAAAAGTAATAGTTACCAATATTAAACCTACCTGTGATTACTCATTCCTTGAAAATGTTTGGGTAATAAACGAGTATGAAAATTTAGTTTTTGTGTACGGTGTACAGCAACTTAACTATATAGATGCATCGTACAGAAGGATTCATGTGGTCAGCTAAACACTGTACACAACGCTTCATTTCGGAATAAAATATCGAAAAAAAAGTATGCATGAAAGATTTCAATGCCAATTATTGAAACACTTAATATTGCAGACACACAATGGCCTTCTATCAGAAAAAGAGTTGCATTGGAAATAGAATTATATCGGATGAGACGAGTGCCAACTTCTTTGACAAGTATTTGCACATGTTTTTTGTAATTATTCTTGCTTTGGCAAAAATAATGAGACATCTCTAATATCATCAACCTATGACCAAATCATTTCTTGAAACAACTATTATGTTTAGATTGAAGTACAAATTGATATTATGTGAACAAAACAAAGATTTTCGTTACCGCATGAGGTCAAAATCGATCATGCCCGCTTGGTTAGTACCTTTATCCGCTGGACTGATGATACACGGTGTTCAAGACATGTGACTGTCATGTGGTTTTTTGGTAATTTATTACAAACCAGGGAGTTAAGGTTATCATGGTTCTTATATATAAAATGGCTGTTCAAAATTATTTTTTTCAATATTTTATTGACAATTCTTTTTATACATCCTTGATACATGAAGATGAAAACAGTCTTAACTTTTTATATTTAATCCTAAATTTTGAAAACTGCATTTTATTTTTTTTTTAAATCATGTATTTTACAAGTACAAACCAGGTGCCAATCTGAAATTAATCAAAATCTAACAATTTCAGCACAAGAAACACCAATCTAAAACTATTTGCTAGTAATTTTTAGTACTGAAAAGTATTAAATAACCTTTTTCATGATTCAAGCAATCACCAGAACTACGACTTTTAAAAGAAAATACTGATTTCCGGATTTTATATAGTCATTTCCTGTTTATGTACTGATCCAATTTTTATTTCATCATGTTCATACGAAAACATATGACGGCGTTTTTTAGACATACAAAAATCGCAGAGTAATTGGAAACAGTAAAAAATCTTAGTAAGCCTTGTCAAAAAATATAGATACCTAAAATCAATCTACAAGTCATGCGTTTTAAATTTGAGTAAACACCTGAATTAAAACTCAACAGTGAAAACCATCAGCAGTGAAAATTGTTATTAGAATGAAAACACATCACACAATGATATATCTAATTTTGTTTTAAACAATTTAAAGATTTACATGGAGACGAAGTCCCCTATTACAGAAGAAAAATCCCCCCCCCCCCCCCCCCAAAAAAAATCAGGTAAAATTTCCAGAAATTTTCATTCTACTAATGAACTCAAAATCGTCAGACTTTTTAAAATTGTTTGTTATGAAAAAAACATTACCTGACGACAGAGTTTCTTTGTTTAAATTGAATGTGACGTCATAACTTAAATAACGTCACAACTAAAATCCCTAACAGCAGAACCAAAATCAGAAATGTTACGGTATTTCCGTTTCTCTTTTTAACATGTTTGAATGAAAAAAATCGTATAAACTTCGTCCCCATTCACTGGTAATGCCTGTCTCATATTACTTAATCTAATTATTATATGAATTTGCTGTATTTTTTTAACTATCAACTTATGTATGTAGTTTGATGTTTTCATTACCATTTTTGTATTGTTTGGTTTTTCTTTGGATTTAACCGTGTAATATTCTAAATTCAACAAAATGACTCAGTAGGAAATAAATCGAAAGTAAATAACCAGTGTGAATTATGTTGTCAATAAGTCTTAGTATATTCTTTTCCTGAAAAACGCAAAACTGATTCAGCTTTTGGGGCTAAAAATAGACTTTTCTTAACTAGGTTATGATTGGCCAATTTCTACTTTCGTATTGAAAATTCTACCAACGAAAGTTATTGTTACAAATGACAACAATTTGTCTTACTTCCGGTGTAAACCCCCGCCACAATCTAAAATGTGAAAAATTACTTTATTGTTGAAAATGTTTATAAAAGACCTCAGAAAGGGCTTTTATGACGAGATCTTACATCAGGTAGACAAGACACTAAACATTCAAACTCAATCCTTCAAATTAAAATCGTTCAATTCAGTATTAAGGTTCATCATAAGGAATTGAAAAATATGGCCGTGTTTACACCTCCAAAATTACTATGAGTACAGACAAACTGGTACATCCAGGAAAGTTTTAAGGCATGGCAGGAACTAGATATATAAAAGTTATATGAAGTCTACGTTTCAGAAAATTAAAAACTTACCTGGATTTTGATGTTCATTTTTTTCCAGTCTGCAGAAGATAGCAAAATAAACAAACACCCGAGTTTCATTTGATACGGTCCACTCAGTTACACAGTTTAAACCTGTTAAATCACCTATTGTTTACAGGTGTCTATTGTCCATCTATTGTCCATTTAAATCAATACTACTCACAACATTGATTATATGAGGGGAGCTTCTCAATCGTTTTCACTACTTAGTTAATTTTTGCACCTTCTGCAGGAACGAAAAAAAAATGGATAGCAAATTCTAGAAAAGTTTATAATTTTCTGAAACATAAAATGCATTTAAAATTTATATATCTAGTTCCTGCCATCCCTTAAAACTGTTGCAGGTGTATAGGTTAGTCTGTACTCAGAGTAAAATTTGGGGTGTAAAAACGGCCATTTTAGCCAAAAGGTTATAATGAACCTTAAATCTGCTCTTACTATATCAGTCAATGTCTATGAACTCAGTAACTGTAAGGCAAAATAATGTCTTGTCATTAATGAGGCGGGATAGGACCTTTATCGGGACTCCGGGATCGTGTGTTTTTAAGAGATGGAGACCAGTGAGGAATTCAAGATCAAACTCACCAAGCTCCTCTGTAGTGGCTAGCAACACAAACAATAGATACTAGTAGAAAATGTTTTTAACTGTTTAACCTACACCTGTATATAAATTATAAGCACAATTTTGGAACTATGTAAATATAGAAAGTTTATTGTCATGTTGGAAGACGTCAAAAGTTAAACTATACTTGAGTGATGGGTCGAAGTACCCTTTTCGAGTGACGCTATGTCGTAGATGTAGATAATGTCTGTGGGCTCTCAAGACGCGAAGGCCACATTTCCATGATGTCCATACCGCCATATCATCCTTGGGACACAATGATGTATGCTTGGGTGCTGTGTTTTATATTGATCTCAATTTGTATTTCCTTACAAAAATACCTGTAGTGTGAAGTTGCTCAGATGTACAACAGCTGTTTTGCCAGACAAACTGGGGCCATGAGACATCAGAGCTTGTCCCATATCAAAATTGGATAAATGACCATCCAAATGCACTGCTTTGTTGCTTCTTGATGTTCTTGGATCGGGTCTCAATCTGTTTGTTTTTTTATTTTTTTTTCGTTTAATGTATGTTTTTTCATCTAATTGCCACCCTTTAATTTCTCATACTAATAGTTTTCACAGTGACCCATAGATTTTGGCATTTTTACGTTCACTTTGAAAGATTGTCAATCATGTGACCAACGAGAAAAAGTAGTGCAATGCATTTTGAGAGCTGATTTATTCAAATGGCTCCGGTCAATAATATTGAACATATAATCTAACACCTTGTTTATTTACTACACAAAAATGTTGAAAGGCTGAGTGTGTTCTGATTATTATCATGGTTGGCTAGGAAGGTTCAAGGCTGAAATCAGCATTACAATTTGCATACTTTAAGTCTGGGTGCTGCAAGGCCTCCATGAGATGAGGTCCATTTGAAAATAAAAAGAAATATGAAAAATGACAAGTTGAGGCACCATTTATATGGATCATGGGATGTCAGTCAGCTCCAGAACCAACAAAGCAGCACATCCAGAGCTACTACTATTACCTGTAACTTAAATATTTCATGCCCTTCCTGTAATCAATCTACATTCTCAGAAAATGTTGTCAGCTACATGTATTCTTTTACTTTCTGGTTATACTCACTATGCAGCATGCCATGGAAACATTGTGATGTAAATTATGCATACACGATATTGTACTTCAGGCCAGCTGCTTCAGGCACAACTGTATTGTTTTTATCCTGAATCGGTGATGACAGTGACTGAAACATGTAGAACAATAAATATAAAAGTTACTTGTTGAGGTAACAACCCTGACCTACCAACCACCTTTTGACAACCCTGCATCATATTGCATATGACATTAATGGTCTCTACAATAAGCGTGTCCAGAATATATTTTTTTTCTTTATTTATTTATAGAACTTTAAAAGGTTCAAAAACTTATAATGTTTATTGTTTTATTTTCAGAGAGTGCTTGTTTTAGTTGCCTTTGATATTGATGCTCTATGTGCCTGTAAAATACTTCAGGTAGGATATCATTTATTAATTAATACACAGTTACTGTAATTGTTTGCTTGATGGTGTATACCTGTGTACTGTAATGCCACTTTTCATTAATTAAAACAATTGGATATTGTTCATTCTATTGTTGGAAAATGTTCAAAAACACAAAACCTAGAGCAAACCACTTATTTGCAAGAAGTGTGAAAATCAAATTAATGCTGACTCACAGTTTTTGAAACAAATAAAAACAATATTAAAGAGAAAGAGTATAAAATAAATAACTCTATACAGGACACAATGTAGCAGCAATGATTCCTCTGAGAAAACAGATGTACAAACAACAAGAAAAAGACATTTGTACTCCGGCAATAATATTTTTTTATAATGTACCTCTTAGATGATTGTTTGGTCAATATATGTATGTTATTTGTTGAATTTGATTCAAAAAAATCTAAATTCAGTAAAATGTGAGGATTTTGTTAATCCAGGTAGAAAAGGTGGATATTGTATGAACGATGTAAGCCTAGACCATTTAGCCACATATCTCATATTTAAAATTATACTATAAGAAGTTAAATACTTATGATATTGTATCTGTACAAGTAATCCTACTTCAACAGTCTGGTTACAGTATTCAACTAGTCAATAAGTGCCACTATTGGGCACATAACGATTTTTGACCAATCCAATATGTTTGTCAATTTGAGAAGTGAGTCAAATGATATGGTAAACATACCTCATAGAAACTTGATACATGTGTCTATGCTAACCCATTTGACCCTTTAATGTTCTAAGTGGCTACCAGAATGGTTTTTATAGCATTTGAAACATGTTGAAACTTTTTTTTAAAAGGACAATTTGTCAACATACTTAGCATAATTTTTATCAGCATGCAAGTAGGAACACTTGTTTTATTTTATTTTTGCCCAGATAGAGATCATGTTAACATGCTACTTTGAATGGCTGTCTTTTTGTCTAAACAATAGTATTTTGATTTTCTTTCACTTTTTTTTCAGTATTTATTCCAGTGTGACCAAATCCTGTATACAATTGTCCCGGTAACAGGAAAAGAAGAATTAGAGAAAGCTTATGTAGAAAATTCAGAAGGGGTAGGTTTGGTATACATTGCATACTCAGTATACAGTTACCACCTCAGTGGGTGTGGTAGTATGTTTATCCTGAGTGTAGGGCATTATGTTGGTTGAACCCAAGCCTGGTGAAACCAAAAACTTCAAAATTACTATTTGCTGTTTCTCTGCTTTAATAGCACATTGCATTTAGGAGTAAAGTCTAAAGTATTGTTGATTCAAGCAGTAATTAACTACTAATATGTCCACATTAAATACTTGAATTTATTCTATTATGACGTTCTTCAAACACTGGGTACAAACCAGTGTAAAATACAAACCTATTGAACATGTTGTATGTCAGCTTATTGGCAACATCATGATATGTTTGGATTGTTGCTATCATACCCACAAGTTGTATGCTTTTTATGAATGATATACCTGAGGTCAATCAGTCTAAACGACGTCATGAAAAGGACGACTCTAAATGTCTTGAGACCATGACCAATGTACAGGAATATGCAAGAATGTGAAAGTTGTCAATACTTGAAATGATAATCAAATAATAACAAGAATTCTTAGAAAGCTTTTTGTCAGATAAAAGTAAAAATTCATCCAATTTGTTCAGTAATTAAGCGACTTATTATACAAATGAAAGTGACATATTAATTTGTGATTTGCATGCTCAATTATTTGTTGGAAGCAATATGTTTCCAGTCTCCTTCATCCTTTAATTGATTATCTTATACTTACAGGTGAAACATGTGATATTTATAAATTGTGGAGCATCAGTAGATGTTGTAGAGACTTTACAGCCAGAAGAAAGTGTTAGATTTTATATATGTGATAGGTAAGAAATGGGGTCTACTTTTGATATATAAGAGACAGGGGAATATGGAGAATAAGGTGTTGCATTTGGAAACAATCTTGGCATGGTTTCAAATGAGTCAACTAATCATGAGAAATCAAAAGGACAAGAATGTAATGTTTACATGGCTAGTGTTTCAAACGGGTAAAGGTAAATCAAGAAAAGGGTGTTCAAACACACAAAATTAAAAGTGTGGGTTTTTTGTCGAGCCTTCAACTTTTGTCAAAAAAGCGATACATATCATTCATACATTCCGTCATCATTGGTTTTCTCTGAGCACTCTTGCTCTCCTCCACCAATAAAAACTGACCGCCATGAAATAGTCTAAACGCAGTGCTTATCAGTGGCGTTAAAACACCAAAAATCAATCAAATTTAATTTTAATAACTTTCTTAAACAATCCTGGATTTCTACCAAACTTGGACAAAAGCTTGTTTATGGTCAGAAGATGGTATGCAGAAGTAAATTTTGTAAAAAAAGTCTTTTTTTTCCTATTTTACTTATAAATGAACTTAGTTTTTTCTGCCAGTTAACATAACATTCACTTTGGCTAAAGTTTTTAAAATTTTAATAACTGTCTTAAACTATCCTGGATTTCTACCAAACTTGGATAAAAGCTTATTTATGGTCAAAAACTAGTATCTAGAAAGAAATTTTGTAAAAATATATTTCCTGTTTTCTGTATATTATTAATTATGTACATAGTTTTCTTCCTGTTAACATTACATACAATCTGCAGTCAAAGTTCCTTAAACATTTATTAGCTTCATAAAGTAGGCGAGACACTGGGTTCCTCGAAACCCTTACAAATTATTTTTTCAAAGCGAAGTTGTTTTTTTCTGTCTATTATTTTAATAGCATATGTATATACATGCTCAGCACACATTGTAAATGTTTTTTAAATACTGTAAAAACAACACAGATCCGATGTTTTGATATTTCCATTCATGTTTTAACCAATAATTAAAAGATGTACACCCTGTTATAATGCGCCATGATAAACAAGAACTACTGCATTACAAGTAAATTATATCTGTTGATGTTTATATTGTTTTGCAGTCAAACAAATTTGATGCAGTACAAGTTAAATTGTTCATTTATTATATTTTAGACACAAACCAGTAGATGTACACAAATGTATTTATTTAAATGCAGTACTAGTAAAACTTAATATTTTATATATTTTATGCAGCATAAGTTAAACTGTTAATATATTTTAGTCACAGGCCAGTTGATGTACATAATGTATTTAATGCAGTACAAGTAATACTGTTAATGTATTATATTTTAGCCACGGACCAGTAGATGTACACAATGCATTTGATGCAGTACCATTAATACTGTTATTGTATTCTCTTTAAGTCACAGGCCAGTAGATGTACACAATGTATGTAATGCAGCACAAGCTATACTGTTATTGTATTATATTTTAGCCACAGACCAGTAAATGTACACAATGTATGTAATGCAGCACAAGCTATACTGTTATTGTATTATATTTTAGCCACAGACCAGTAGATGTACACAATGCATTTGATTCAGTACCATTAATACTGTTATTGTATTCTCTTTAAGTCACAGGCCAGTAAATGTACACAGTGTATTTAATGCAGCACAAGCTATACTGTTATTGTATTATATTTTAGCCACAGACCAGTAGATGTACACAGTATATTTAATGCAGCACAAGCTATACTGTTATTGTATTATATTTTAGCCACAGGCCAGTAGATGTACACAGTGTATTTAATGCAGCACAAGCTATACTGTTATTGTATTCTCTTTTAGTCACTGGCCAGTAGATGTACACAGTATATTTAATGCAGCACAAGCTATACTGTTATTGTATTATATTTTAGCCACAGACCAGTAGATGTACACAATGCATTTGATTCAGTACCATTAATACTGTTATTGTATTCTCTTTAAGTCACAGGCCAGTAAATGTACACAGTGTATTTAATGCAGCACAAGCTATACTGTTATTGTATTATATTTTAGCCACAGACCAGTAGATGTACACAGTATATTTAATGCAGCACAAGCTATACTGTTATTGTATTATATTTTAGCCACAGGCCAGTAGATGTACACAGTGTATTTAATGCAGCACAAGCTATACTGTTATTGTATTCTCTTTTAGTCACTGGCCAGTAGATGTACACAGTATATTTAATGCAGCACAAGCTATACTGTTATTGTATTATATTTTAGTCACAGGCCAGTAGATATACACAGTATATTTAATGCAGCACAAGCTATACTGTTATTGTATTATATTTTAGTCACAGGCCAGTAGATGTACACAGTATATTTAATGCAGCACAAGCTATACTGTTATTGTATTATATTTTAGCCACAGGCCAGTAGATGTACACAGTGTATTTAATGCAGCACAAGCTATACTGTTATTGTATTCTCTTTTAGTCACTGGCCAGTAGATGTACACAGTATATTTAATGCAGCACAAGCTATACTGTTATTGTATTATATTTTAGTCACAGGCCAGTAGATGTACACAGTATATTTAATGCAGCACAAGCTATACTGTTATTGTATTATATTTTAGCAACAGACCAATAGATGTAAACAATGTATTTGATGCAGTACAAGTTAAACTGTTAATGTATTCTCTTTCAGTCACAGGCCGGTAGATGTACACAATGTTTTTAATGCAGTACAAGTCAAGCTGTTAATGAAAGAAGAAGAATTTGACGAGTTACCAGAGTATGATTCTTTATTCAGAGATGATGATGTAAGAATCCTATAAATAGGTCAAGTACTTTATCCAAATGGATGTATGAGACATATATTACTTTATATAACAACATAACTTAAGTTTAGTAGGAAAATCCTTTTTGGACTTTTCTCAATTTTCTCATTTGAATTGTTTCACATATCTCTTGTTGGGGTTAAATTTCAGACTATAGCATTCAGAATGGCTTTTGCTCAATTCTGAAGCTAGGCAACAACCTTTTAATTTTTGAAGAAATCCATGTGATTTACAGGGTGGGGGGGGGGGGGGCATATCCCCCTAGCAACTTATTTCACACTCTCTGTTGAAACAAATGAAAGAAAAGACTATTGATGGTGAACAACATTGGTATACAGCTCTGAAATAAGTTGTAGGAAAAACTTGTTTACATTTTCTTTTTATCTTATTTACAGTCAGACGATGATTCAGGAAATGATAGTGATACTTCAGAAAGGTCAGGAAAAAGAAAACGATTTGATGATGAAGCTATTGAAAAGAGACGAGATAAAAGAATCTGGGATGAAAATAGGTATTAATATCAAATAATTGTTATCTTATGTATAAAAAAGCCTTGACAGAGTTTGACATAAAATGTAAAATCTGTAAATAAAAATTGAAGGAATTCTAGAATTTACTTGTATCAAAATGAAAATGGGAGATTAATTGTAGTTATAGATTTGATAATTCAATGCATAACATATGCATTATTCCTTTAATACTCTCATTAGATGAAACTCACAAATTATCAGAACTTCCATGATAAATACATATTTTACAATCAAATTGGAAGAGGAAATCTGGAAAGGTTATTACTATCTAATGGTATCCAGTCAAAAAATAACACTAAACCCATTAAACAAACATACAACTTAATGTACAGTATTTTTATCTAAACAATTTTATTTTACCTATTAAGTTGCTGCTGACATAAGCAAATGTTGTTTTTCGTTTTTTTCCAGACAGAAGATATTATTTGAATACAATCAGTTCTCTACATATGGCACTTCTGTAAGTACATAAATCCACCAGCCTTTGGCATCAATTTTATTTACTGAAAATATTGAAAGTAATTACCTCATATAAGCCTGCCAAAAAGTATGTGCGTGTATCGTACCTTGACTAACCTTAATTCTTGAGAGCAAACCCTAACTTTTTTCACTGAAAATTTCGTGAATTTATTTTCTCCGGTATAGATCTCCACAGAGATCTTCTTTTTTTTCAATCGCTACCTTAATGCCGAAAATCGTTCACAAGAATTGGGTAAACCAAGTAAAAACTTAAATGACTGACAAAAACTACTTCTTTAAATGACTGCTAACAGGAAATCTAAGTAAATTCAAAACTAGATCCAATTAGGAACTATATATTTTTGGGGTATGCCAATCAGATTTTTAAAAAAAGATTAGCTTTCTTTTAAGTTTTATTTTAGCAGGTAACTGTAAACACAGATGTATATTTTGTTCTATCATAACCATGGCAGGTATTCATGAATCCTACAGGTCATTTGCAAAAATGTAAAAGGCACCAGATATACTTATGTGTGATAGAGTTCAACAGTTTCACAGTAAGGGTTGCTATTTTATCTTGGTGTGTTCATATATCTCTTAGTCGTAAAATTGTAGACATGAGTAAAAAACGATTAATACCCAGTCAATGGAACAGAGCATGCAAACAATGAGGTTTAGTGTAAACTGTACAGTTAAATAACTTCAGTTGTTTTTATTTTCTTTTCTTGTTTTTTTTACTTTCTGTTGAATTGAATCTGTCTCTCATTTATTACAGGCTTCTCTAATAATGTTTGAGTTGGCATGGAAAATGTCAAAAGATACAAATGATTTAGTATGGTAAGATTTTTTTATTATTTTATAAATTCTTTTTTAGACTGAGCTTTTTACAGCAACAGTGCTTAATGTATGGTATATAATAGTTCATTCTTTAGTCATTTCAGGATTTATAGAAATTCAGAAAAACTTAGGTTATTTAAAAGACCATGAAAAACTGCTTATTAGCTTACAAATATATTTTAAGCATTTTGAAAAAGAAATGCATTTCTTATTCATTTCCACACAAAATCAATCATACTGGTATCCATGGTATCATATATTAAAAAATTTAAACATATACCAGTAAGAATTATTTTTGACTTTATTGTTTATTTGAATCAATATGTTTGATGTATAGATAAGAAATTATTTAAATCTCAGATTTGTGTTTTTTTCAGGTTGGCTGTTGTAGGAGTAACAGATCAGTATATACATTTTAAAACCCCCAGGGATAAATATATTGATGATGCAATGGCTCTAGAGTCACATGTTGCTAGACATAATCACAGGTTTACATTTATGTTTAATACTCTAGAATTTAACTAGTTAGTCCAATAAGTAAGGAAACAGACTAAAAGTTGTTTGAAAGGACTTTGGTAAGGGAAAAAGCCAGTAGAAGTATCTAGGATTTTATCAAGGCCTTATTAACTTTGACTTCCACGTATCACCAATGTCAAAATGAATAAACCAATGTTGATAAGTTTTGAAATTATCTTCCAGTTTGCTTTTGAAAAAAAGAAAACACTTGTTTCTATCATGAAAAATTCACAAATACAACCCAACATATCGAATATCTAGTTTTCTCTATGTTAATTTTGGTAACTAGCATCTGAACAAAAAACACTTCACATTGTGACTCCCAGGTAATATTTTGTAATAATATGCATCAACCTGATAGGTAGAGTGGGGTGCGCATATTCGCCGGGGACACAATTTCGCCGTTTTATAATTTTGAGTTGTAAATACTTCAAAAGAAGGCTGAAATGGAAGAAATATGCTGGTAACTAAGATTTTTATAACAAATATGATTTTATTTTAAACTACGACAAAATTGCAGCACTTACTGCAAAGGACCGAAAAACGGATGATGGTTTTCGGCCAATTTTCTGAATGAATAACGCGATTTCAAAGAAGTATTTCTGAGAAAATCTTTGACTGATTGCCCTAAATTTCAGTTCTGTACACATTTAAAATGTCTGCTATTGCCATCTATAATGAAATTGATTTGAAAAATATTGTTTAAAGCTGCAGTTATTTGGGTTTAAATAGATGTATAAAAACGGCGAATATGTGTCCCCCATTGACAAAACATCAGGCAATTTCAAACACCCTTTAATCTAACTTTTCAGATGATTATTTTCAAACAAACCCCTTTTGAAGCTTAAGAATATTTTGCATTTGAAGTTATCTTCATATAGAAATATCAGTATACTTCAAAAACATATAGACCTCAACATAAACTGTGGAAAACATGGAAAGATATGGCGAAAATGAGCACCCCACTCTACAAACTCTGACAGTATTTAATTAAAAGCAAACCATGTGGTATTCAGTATTTTAATTTGTAATTTTCTGTTCTAAAATATTTGTATATCAACTGAGATTCTTATTGTTATTTTTCTTTACAGAGGTGATGATGAAGATAATATAATATCTATAAACTGTTTAAAAATAGTGTTTGATGAAGAATTACAATTAACATTATACCGACATTGGTCATTGTTTGACAGTATATGTCATTCTGTCAACTTGGCTTGTAAATTCAAAGTATGGACATTAAAGGGACAAAAAAGATTACATGAATTTTTAGCTGAAATGGGGTGAGTTTTATTTCCTTTGAAAATCATTATTTTTCTCATATTAGAACTATCAGTGTCAGAATGACCATAATATTCAAATCTATGAAAAAAAATCCACAATTTTATGCCCTACACATTTTGGTCATTATTCCCAACATTTTCTGAAAATAAGATTGAGAACTATGGATAAGTTTTCATGTCAAGATTTATATTTCAGGAAGAGCTTCCTGCCCAAAATATAATGTTAACATGCCCTTGAATTGCTTTTAAACTTTTAAAATGTCTTTTCAAAAATGCCAAAAATTGATTTGTTCATATTAAATGCTATTGGCGTTTCAAGTAAGATTGTCTCCTGCTTGTGTAAACCCTGTAATTAACTGACAATGTACATGACCCCTATGTTATGGTTTTTATCATCTTTCTTCAGCAAACATTCATAATAAAACTTGTTTTGTAAACACTTTATGACTTTGATTTATTTCAGAATGCCATTGAGTCAGTGCAAACAAAAATTTTCTTCAATGGAATCAACATTAAGACATAACATTAAACAGATGATTCAAGATCACATGACAAAATATGGGTAAGAAGACGGCTTACAATTAAAACATGTTATTTTAATGAAGGAAAAAGTTTTTTGGCAGAATAAAAGCTGGAAAAAACTGAGATTATTGCTGGAATTTGTGAACAAATTTTAGAATTAAACCCCTGCTTAGAAATAAGTATTTGTCTTTAAAAGATACAATGATAACAACAATCATATCTTCAAGGATAAAATGATGCATGTGATATGTTACATGGTGTCTTCACCATGATTTTGTACAGCTTGATTATATCTATCCACATTAGTATTGTTAAACTATTAAATTTATTGTAATATTTGAAGTGATTGACAGTTGTTTGCTTGTTGATGATCCTTATATTTTTTGTGAACATTGTCATTATTTTAAAATACATCAGACAAGAAAACACGCAAGTATTCAAATTCGTTTTTGTCGAGCCTGTAACTTTTGTTGCAGAAAGCTCGACATAGGGATAGTGATCCGGCGGCGGCGTTATCTCACTTCTTAAAAGCTTTATATTTTAGAAGGTGGGAGACCTGGATGCTTCATACTTTGTATATAGATGCTTCATGTTACGAAGTTTCTGTCAGTCACATGTCCAATGTCCTTGACCTCATTTTCATGGTTCAGTGACCACTTGAAAAAAAAGTTCAAATTTTTTGTAATGTTGAATTCTCTCTTATTATAAGTAATATGATAACTATATTTGATATGTGCGTACCTTGCAAGGTCCTCGTGTCTGTCAGACAGTTTTCACTTGACCTCGACCTCATTTCATGGATCAGTGAACAAGGTTAAGTTTTGGTGGTCAAGTCCATATCTCAGATACTATAAGCAATAGGGCTAGTATATTCGGTGTATGGAAGGACTGTAAGGTGTACATGTCCAACTGGCAGGTGTCATCTGACCTTGACCTCATTTTCATGGTTCAGTGGTTATAGTTAAATTTTTGTGTTTTGGTCTGTTTTTCTCATACCATATGCAATAGGTTTACTATATTTGTTGTATGGAATGATTGTTAAGTGAACATGTCTAGCGGGCAGATGTCATGTGACCTTGACCTCATTTTCATGGTTCAGTGGTCAAAGTTAAGTTTTTGAGTTTTGGTCTTTTTATCTAATGCTATATGCCATAGGTCAACTATATTTGGTGTATGGAAATATTTTATGATCTTTATGTCAGTCGAGCAGGTTTTATTTAACCGTGACCTCATTTTCACGGTTCATTGCACAGTGTTAAGTTTTTGTGTTTTGGTCTATTTTTCTTAAACTATAAGTAATGTGTCAACTATATATGTTGTATAGAAGCATTGTTAGCTGTACCTGTCTGCCTGGCATGGTTCATCTGACCTGGACCTCTTTTTCAAGGTTTATTGGTCTATGTTTAGTTATCTTGGTTAATGTTAAGTTTATGTGACAGTTGTAATAAAGCTTAGCTTTATACTTAGGACTATCAACATAATATCAATGATTAGTATAGAAGGCGAGACATTTCAGCGTGTGCACTCTTGTCTTTCTTATTGAATGATGATGCTCCATCTTAAAATATATAAAAGAATATGCAATACAATATTGTACTTAATATAAGATCTTGTATGACTTTCAATTTATTTTGACAGTTTAACCAACCAGGATGTTGTGATACCATCATTTTCAGCCCAATATGGTTATAAAAATAAATTATGTGCAGCTGACTATGTGTTGGCATGTGTAGCTACACTAGAAAATATAGTAAGTATACTGGTCCGAGACCGCAATTATGTCGTCGTGCATTTCTTTTAGAACATAAATGAAAATTAAAAAAATACCACCTGCGCTTTCTCAGTTAAATTTTTACAGTGTGTTGTACTACTTTTGGGACAAAATATATAAAAATTATAGAAAACTTCATTGGCTCTAACTCAAAATAATGACAATTTTATGTTTAGGGCGTCTTGAAATCTTTTGACAGCTTCTGAAGTGCTAGTTTTTAACCTTTTTCAGCTGGACCAAATCACTACTTTCCTTTAAAATTCTGGACCCAAATTTTGTTACAGTGTTAATTTCACCCCCCTACTTACAATTTGAGGCATAAAACATGGAGAAATAAATTTGAAAGGGATATAAAAAAACATTGGCAAGTAACCCACTGTCAACACTAGGACTATATTCGTAAACAACGAAAATCAAGGGACGACAATTGTGGTCTCGGACCTACTTCTGAAGTTTGAATGACACAATTTATTATATGTGGTACAATTTTAAGACTTTCTTTATTAAAGGCAGATATCTTGTTGTAATTTGTGGAGAGAAGATATGAGGTAAACATGAATGAGATAAAAATATAACATCACAAAAACCTATAAACATTGAGAGGTTAGAAAAAGGTTTTAAAAATAGCCAATACTTTGTATCAGGCTCTAAGATAAAGAAAAGCAAGACTCTAACTGCATCGGTCAACTAATGCTGAAATTTTGTACTATGGAAAATATAAAGGCTAATTGACCTTTAAAAGTCTTAATATTAAGTTGCAATCAAGAAAAACAGTGCAGGTTTGAAATAGGACAGACATAACAAATCTATAACTGTTTTTGAGATAAATCTGTTGAAAATTTAAAAAAAATAATGTTTTAATAATTTCTTTCATTTCATTACATTTATTTACTATAAACATACTATTTGTTTGTATCTTTCAGGGAAATTCAACCAAATCCCAAATCAGGATAAAGGGGGTTGGGTTCTAAATATAACTCCCCATTCAAATGCATTGATCATTAAAAAAAAAGGGGGGGTTCCTATCCTGGAAACTCTTTCCCCGTTCTGGATCCATCACTGACTTTTGTGATTTTTGTATGTTTATTTTTACTTTTGTTTATAGCATGTTGGTCATTTGTATCAAACATTTATATTAAATTGTTTATTTTCATCTTGTACATTTCAGGATAAGAATAAGAGTGCTACAGATAACTTTTTAAGTGCATTAGATATTCTACAAAGGTAATTATATAAATATTTTTGTTGGTTTAAAATGAACAATTAGATTTGGAAAAAAAACCTTACACCATGCTTGATATTACAAAAGATTGGTTAGACAGAAGTAGGATTTTTTTCAAGGTTTGATGTGTTTCATGGGGCCAGAATTAAAATTTAGTTTGTTTCCCTTGCCCTGACCGACTGAGAAAATAGCCGCCGACTCAAAAAAAAATTGAGTTCCGAGTTCAATTTTTTTTTTTTTTTTTTAATATCTTGAGTACGACTAGATCAAGTAAAACTTGCTGGCATGGTAGACTGGTTCTCTGTTTGTTTCTGATAACTAGAGTGACTCAGACAGGAGTCCAGATACCCCATGGATTTTCCTAGCATTCCGCATGTACCTGTTTATGGTAATAACAAACTTTCTGTTTCCAGAGTAAATGTAGCTTCCCTAGAGAAGGCAGTAGAATTAGCCAAGAAACAGACACAAGCCATAGTAACCCAAGTTCAGACATTTCTAGACATGCATCAGGTCATATCTGCTGGTCCATTCTTGTATGCTTTTATACAAGAGGTAATTAGTCATACTCATAAAAAACAATTGTTAACAAGAAACTGTTTGTCTGTCTGATGTAACAGTTTCTATAAGTCTGCAGCAGAGTACTGCATGAATTCAAATTTAACAAAAGAGCCTGGAAACCACGACATTTTAAACAGTTGACAGCCTAGTACAATATGTAAGCATAAACAATAGAGGGATTTGTCTTTAAGGCTAGTACCATATTACACATTGCAAAGTAAAGAAATGGGATTTATTTTGAGCAGAAGAAAATGATGCAGTCGTATAGCTGTCAAGGAAATCTGAAGTGTTCTTACTATATGGTGTTTGAAATTCTGAATAATTATGATGCATTTTCCTCAATAGAAATGGATTCAGATGAAAATGTGTCTTCCACAAGCTGTTAACTTTTACTATTTTTGCAGGGTACTATGGATGTCAAGTTCTTCGCCAAACCTCAATGTTTGATGAGATTAGCCAGGTTTACATTAGAGGCTCACTGTTCTGTTGTAAGTATCTACCATAAATAAAAAAATATTAAGATGTGGTATGATTACCAATGAGACAACTCTCTACGAAAAACCAAACGACATAGAAGTTAACAACTATAGGTAACTGAACTGCCTTCAACAATGTACAAAACAGATACTGCATATTAAATGTATTGATTGTTTCTGAAATGTTTACACTGTAAATTGCTATGTACATAGTTTTTCTTTCTTTACAGAGTCGTAACAAGAGAGCCCGAAGTCTCCCACTGGTTTTAGGTGCTCCTTTAGATGGAGAACAGGGAACAACTCTAGTTATAGGTATCCCTCCACTTCAGCTGGATGAAGAAAGGAAAAAGTAAGATGTGTCTTCGTGCAATTAAGAACCTTATTTATTGGTGTTATTGCATTACAGTGTAATATTCTAACTGTTTGAAACTATAGAAAAGTTGTTTTTTAAAAGCTCACTTGACCCAAAGGGTCAGGGTCAAGGGACCTATTCTCATTAATTGGCACCATTCGCCTGTTAATTTTTACAAAAATCTTTAAATCTGAGACTACATGTACTTGTTGGCCAATATGAACCAAACTTGGTAACAACCATCATTTGGGTATCTAGTTATAAAAATATGTCTGTTGATCCCACATGACAACCAAAATGTCTGACATGGTTACAATAAAACATAGTCTTAAAAACACTATAGATAAAGAAATTGAGATTTACATATTGTCTATTGTCATCAAAACTGTCATATGACTCTTACAGGAGTTATTGCACTTAAAAAATAAATATTACTGGGATGTATCTTTATGTTTGCCTATTATCTTTAAAACTATACACAGCAAACGTGATATCTACAATTTCAAAGTCATCAGTCACTCTTTTTTGGACTTATTGCCCTTTAATAATGATGAACGTTTACATATTATTTTCCATTTATCTTGTTATCTTTAAAATTAAAAAAAAACAGTTTTACCATTTTTGATTTCTTATTGTCTATTATTTTGAAATATAATGGATGGAAAGAGTCTTTTGATGCATCAGACAAGATATTTAAATAAGTCGATGTTGCCAAAATCTTTGGTTGACTCTTTATCAGAGTTATTGCCCTTAAATGACAATCTATCCAATTAATAACATTGTTGAAAACTATGTTAGTAAGTTAGAGATTCCAAAAGCAATAAATTATCAGCACAGATGAAGTTATCAATGCGAAAAACTTCAGGCAACTTTTAACTCTTTTTTTTTTAAATGTTTTTGCCTATTCTGCTTTATGAATAGAAACTTTAATCAGCAAAACTGGTATAAAGCATGAGGGAACAGTTTTTGACTTTAAACTGAATTTCATAATATCTTCTTTTTTTTCAGTTTCTTTGGTAAAGCATTCGAGCAGGCAGCTGTTAGTACTAATTCTAGAACTTTGCATGACAGTTTCGACAGCTACAGTAAGTTGTATAATTATAGAAGTTTAATGGTAGTTTTTTTATAATCACTTTAAGTTGTATATTGTTCACCAATTTTTTGGGGTATGAACACAGTGTAGCCTTTTCTAGCAGTATAAAAATAAGGAGATATGGCTTCATTGCCAATGAAACAACAGACCGCTAGAGTTCACATGACAAAATTAAAAACAATCATAGGTCACTGAGGCCTTCAACAATGAGAAAAATCTACTCTATAGTCAGCTTTAAAAGAACGTGACTTTTAAAATGTAAATCAATTCAAGCAAGAAAACTAAATGCCTTATTAATACAAAACAATTTACCAAAAACAAATATGGCAGACATGAACCAACAACATCCACTAAATTGCAGGCACCTTACTTGATATATATGTAAGCTATAAAGCATGTTTGTGAGCAATCAACCTCCTCATAACCTGAGACAGAGATGTAAGGGCTCAACAAAGAACAAACTTTTTCTGATTTTCTAACTTTTTTATGTATTCATATAGTTGAAGTATTGAAGTCGCACGTCTGTGTTAATTTTTCTGTGAGAAAAATGCAAATACCTCACTCAAGAAAAAATAGTCTACAGAAAAGTTTAGAGCTTCAGTTATCTGGGCATTATCTTATTACTATGTTGTTTTATGATTTCAAGAATAATGGTCAAAAGGGCTGATATCAGATATGAATAAATAATAACTGTTTCTTCTTATTGCTTTTGTTATTTTTGTTTCAGTTATGGAAATGAAAACAGAAGACAGAAGCAAGTTTTTTGATGCCTTAATAAGTCTACTGAATTAAATAGACATTTTCTATGATTGTTGTTAACTTATTCCTGAATACAAAGTATGATCCTTAAAAATGTAAAATAATTTTACTGCTTGTATTCCATGATAACACTTGTAATAGAAAATATCAAGAATCATTTCCACCTGATTCTGTGAAGATAATTTATTACATGAAATGTATTTTGTTTACTGAACAACTTGATTTGATTTTATTACTGCTGAAGATATACAGACCTGCCATTAACATATATCTTTATTTTGATGCAGAATCATTTATTTATATTGTAACAGCTATGGCGTCATTAAAGTATAAAATAACAATGCAAATATTAAGAATTGATTGCTCCACCAATTGTTTTACAACTGCAGAAAGTGTAGAAAAAGTCTCTTACAAAGTTGTATTTTTCAGTACTTTTTGATTCATAATTATTCTTTAATGTCAACAATTTTTTAAAATATTATTATAACAGTAAAAACTTTTATTTGAAAATCAATAAAATGTGCATTTTGATTAATTTTATTTGTAGGGAAATCTTTGATTTATGAAATAATAAGATTTAAAAATAAGGACCTGTGTCTTTACTCCTTAATTTTAGAGAAAAATAATTGTTAAGAAATTAGCATGTTCATAAAACCCTTCTCTTCGTGAATTGTGTTCAAGCTTATTTAAAAAAAAAAAGAATAGACAGATAATGTGTCCTAAATTGTAAATAAATTGGTCTTTATGGAGGTTTCTGGATGAGTTTTTCATTTCTGTATTCTATAATTTTTAAAATTATTTTCCCCCATCTTTTCTTTATTGTGTGCATTATATCAGAGGCGGATTTAGGGGGAAGGGGGCCTGGGCCCCCCTTTTTGAGAAAAAAATTGGTTGCTTATATAGGGAATCACTGAAGCGTGACGTGATCGGGTCCCCTCTTAGGCAGGCAGTGGGCCCCCACTTATGAAAATTTCTGGATCCGCCACTGTATATGAAACTTCGACACCCAACTATACACTATTTTCTCTATTCCTTTACTTCAGCACTTTCTGTCAATCAATTTATTCTGTATTCTGTACATCTCATCCAGACCCTCATTAAGTATTTATGTTGTAAGTGATTATACTTAAACAAGTATGTCACATTAAATGTTTTTAATTGTATAGATTTAATTGTACTAATTTATATTAAATTATCATATCTGTGTACCAGTCTTATTTTATGTCTAATATTATAGTTTATATACGGTGGAATCATTTATTTTTGTGGATGAAATATTCTATTTTCGTGGATATCTGATGTGGCAACCTGGGAAATCCAGCAGCATTTCAATAAATAATTCATGGTTCACTTATACCCACAAAATCAACCAAAATTAGGACCGCACTAATAATAATGAAGTAATGGTATGACCAGATGATGACAAATATACTAAACTGAACTTTGAATTGTTTTACATTGTCTTATCGGGGCCTTTTCTAGCTGACTATGCGGTATGGGCTTTGCTCATTGTTGAAGGCCGTACAGTGACTTATAGTTGTTAATGTCTGTGTCATTTTGGTCTTTTGTGGATAGTTGTCTCATTGGCAATCATACCACATCTTCTTTTTTATATAGCTTAAACTAGAACTACTAGTTTACAGTCTTGATAATTATGTCATCAGCAATATACCACATCTCTCTTTTTATGCCTTGTCTTAGCAGAGGGGGCATTAAGTTTTACCCTTATCCATCTGTGTATATGTACGGAGCCTACATCCCAAAATTAGTTTTTGTTCTCTAACTTTAGTTTGCCTCATCCAAATGTTATAAAACATCAAACTTATACATAATGCTTATAACCACAAAACACAGATCAAGTTTGAATATTAATGGACTCACTTTAACCTATCTAGAGTTATGCCCCTTTAAATTTGGAAAAAGAGCTGAAGCTTTGGTTTCCATTCTCGAACTTTAGTTTTCCTCAAACAAATGTTATGAAACTTAAACACAATGCTTATTACCACAAAACACAGATCAAGTTTGAATTTTGGTGGCGTCACTTTTATCGTTCTTATCTAGTGTTAATTCCATTTTCAAATGGAAAAATTGCTGATTTTTTGTTTGTTCTCTAACTTTAGTTTTCCTCAACTAAATGTTATGAAACTCATACACAATGCTTATAATTTCCATACACGGATCAAGTACAAATTTGGGTAGCATAACTATTACGGTTCTTGAGTTAAGTTCCTTTATAATGTTGTATGCAATAGGGGGCATCATCTGTGTCATATTCCCCATTTGATTTGTTTGTTGAAGGAATTCCAAGATTTTTAGTCCCTATATGCTGGCTACTTTCGGAACTTCAACTATTTCATGCAGCATTAGATGTGTGACTGTTACAAGTTACAAGCACTTTGATTTAATTTTTGGGTTAAACATACTTTAATTGGTCATTAATTATATCTCTTGCATTTCTGACATTTATTTCTAATTCTATTTTATCTGATACTTTTAGAGACATTTTGATTCTCCAGGGAAAAAAACCCATTTGAGATCACATAGTCATTGCATTGTCTGTGTGTCATAAACAAATGTTTTCCTTATACCTAAAGTACCAATGTCCCTTTCTTAATTGTAAGATCTTGGAGGATGTTAATTAGAAGGGGAAGAATTACATTGGTTCACTAGATCAAAGTTTGGGGTAACTTACTGCATACACTTTTCTTTTTATAAAACATGGTTTCTGGACAGGTACTTGAGTTTTCCTTAGTTAGTTGGAATGAAACTTACTAGTATATAAATGTAAGAGAAAGAGAAAAAGCGTATCTTTGGGAAGTCAATATGCCAAAGTTCAAGGTCCCTTACTATAAATAGAATTTTGTTAACATATATTGATAGCAATTGAAGTTTCCCCAATGATTGAATAACATTACAGGTTATTGGGAATAGGATTTTGGAATCAATCAGTCAGAATTCAAGGACAAAAACTATGAAAAGGAGTTATTAAAATGTTTGGTTTTTGAAATAAAATCTCAAGAATTTTACAGGGCATGTGCTTGAAGCTTACGACTTTAATGGACAAACAATGGCCATATGAACCCCGTGCTTTACTGATCATGATTGAATTAATGTTGAAAAGTCTTAAAGGAAATTTTATACTTTGAGTACAAGTTGGTATATTGAACAATAATCCATGTAAATGAGGTCAAGGTCAAATGAACAATGTGGAACGTGCATGTACGCCTTATAATCATTACATACACCAAATATAGTTGACCTACAGTTATACTAATACTACTTATAGGATCTGAAATACAGACTTGACCAAGAAAACTAATCCTTTATCACTGATCCACGAAATCAGTTCTATATAAAACAGAAGATGTGGTATGAATACCAATGACACAACTCCCCTCAAGAGACCAAATGGTACAGAAACTATCAACTATAGGTCACTGTGTCAGGTGAACCATGTCAATACACACACTAGTGACATGACGATCTTGCAAGGATCACATAATACAAAAGACAAATATCATATTAATCATAAGAAGTGAAAAGTACACATTATATTAGCTGTACCTTAATTTTTTAAGTTCAGTTTTACCTATAATGAATGCACTTTGTTTTGCTCACATGTCTGCGACTGTCAAACTACAAGTGAGAGGTTTAGCTAGTTGTAAAACCAGGTTTAATCCACTATTTTCTACATAAGAAAATGTCTGTATACTGCAGGGACTTTTTGTGGTTTTTTTTGTAACAAACTTTTCAGTTTTTAGCTCACCTGACCTGAAAGGTCAAGTGAGCTTTTCTCATCACTTGGCGTCCGGCGTCCGTCGTCCGTAAACTTTTACAAAAATCTTCTCCTCTGAAACTACTGGGCCAAATTTAACCAAACTTGGCCACAATCATCCTTGGGGTATCTAGTTTAAATATGTGTCCGATGACCTGGCCATCCAATCAAGATGGCCGCCATGGCTAAAAATAGAACACAGGGGTAAAATGTATATTTTGGCTTATATCTTTGAAACCAAAGCATTTACAGCAAATCTGACATGGGGGTAAAATTGTTGATCAGGTCAAGATCTATCTGCCCTGAAATTTTCAGACGAATCGGACAACCTGTTGTTGGGTTGCTGCCCCTGAATTGGTTATTTTAAGGAAATTTTGCAGTTTTTGGTTATTATCTTGAATACTATTATAGATAGAGATAAACTGTAAACAGCAATAATGTTCACCAAAGTAAGACCTACAAATAAGTCAACATGACCAAAATTGTCAGTCAACCCCTTAAGGAGTTATTGCCCTTTATAGTCATTTTTTAACAACTTTTCGTCATTTTTTGTAACTTGTACAAAAATCTTCTTCTCTGAAACTACTGGGCCAAATTTAACCAAAATTGGCCACAATTATCATTGTGGTATATAGTTTAAAAAATGTGTCCGATCACCCTGCCTACCAAACAAAATGGCCGACATGGCTAAAATTAGAACATATTGGTAAAATGCAGTTTTTGCTTTATATCTTTGAAACTAAGACATTTAGGGCAAATCTTTTAAGCTTTAAATGTCCATCAGAATAAGATCTATCCCCTCTCAAAATTTCAGATGAATCTGACAACCTGTTGTTGGGTTGCTGCCCTACAATTGGTAATTTTAAGGAAATTTTGCAGTTTTTGGTTATTATCTTGAATACTATTATAGATAGAGATAAACTGTAAACAGCAATAATGTTCAGCAAAGTAAGATCTACAAATAAGTCAACATGATCAAAATTATTAGAGGACCCCTTAAGGAGTTATTGCCCTTTATAGTCAATATTGAACAACTTTTCGTCATTTTTGTAACTTGTACAAAAATCTTCTTTTCTATAACTATGGGCCAAATTTAACCAAACTTGGCCACAATCATTACTAGGGTATCTATTTTAAAAAAGTGTCTAATGACCCCGCCTACCACCCAAGATGTAAAATCAGTAAATACAGTAACAGGTGAGCGGCACAGGCTCTTGATAGCCTCTAGTTTAAGCAGACACGTAGCCATGAAAATGAGATCAAGCACACACTACATATGACAGACGGAAACCTCGTAACATATGGGTTGATATACAAGGTGTGATGCATCAAGGTCCTTGCCCCGCTGAAATATAAAGCATTATATAAATAGTGTGAGTTGCATCCCTAATTAATTATCTCGAATTTTGTGACTTGCCGTCTAAGATACATTCGCTGGCTTGCTGTTTATGCAATAGCATTGTGACCCAGCAGGATCTCAAAATTATTGGCCGGTTTTTATACGTCCGTCCAAATTTTGATGGGGACGTATTATGGTATACAGATGTCCGGCGTCCGTCTGTCTGTCGGGCGTAAACATGTCGCACCGTAACTTGAAAACGACTTATCCAAATTTTATGAAACTTAATATAGTTGTTTCTTATGATGGTCAAACGATCTGTATACCTTTTGGTGAAAATAAGAATAAAACTTTTTGAGTTAAGGGACTTTGTAACTAAAACAGGGATGTGTTTTTTTCACATGTCGTGCCGTATCTCAAAAACTATGTATGATTATTGCATAAAACTTACACACAAGACGACGGGCGTATTATGCGCCTATGGTGCAGCTGTTTATTTCACTTTGTCATTTTGTGGACTGACTGATTCTCTAGATAGGCAATACAAGGTCGCTGTCTTTGTCATTCTGTGGACTGACTGCTTCTCTAGATAGGTAATACTAGGTCGCTGTCTTTCAATGTCGATAGGTCAAGGATTTGTGTCTTTCTGTGGACTGACTGTTTCTCTAGATAGGTAATACTAGGTCGCTGTCTTTCAATGTCGATAGGTCAAGGATTTGTGTCTTTCTGTGGACTGACTGCTTCTCTAGATAGGTAATACTAGGTCGCTGTCTTTCAATGTCGATAGGTCAAGGATTTGTGTCTTTCTGTGGACTGACTGTTTCTCTAGATAGGTAATACTAGGTCGCTGTCTTTCAATGTCGATAGGTCAAGGATTTGTGTCTTTCTGTGGACTGACTGCTTCTCTAGATAGGTAATACTAGGTCGCTGTCTTTCAATGTCGATAGGTCAAGGATTTGTGTCATTCTGTGGACTGACTGTTTCTCTAGATAGGTAATACTAGGTCGCTGTCTTTCAATGTCGATAGGTGACTGTTTCTCTAAATAGGTAATACTAGGTCGCTGTCTTTCAATGTCGATAGGTGACTGTTTCTCTAAATAGGTAATACTAGGTCGCTGTCTTTCAATGTCGATAGGTGACTGTTTCTCTAGATAGGTAATACTAGGTCGCTGTCTTTCAATGTCGATAGGTGACTGTTTCTCTAGATAGGTAATACTAGGTCGCTGTATTTCAATGTCGATAGGTGACTGTTTCTCTAGATAGGTAATGCTAGGTCGCTGTCTTTCAATGTCGATAGGTGACTGTTTCTCTAGATAGGTAATACTAGGTCGCTGTCTTTCAATGTCGATAGGTGACTGTTTCTCTAGATAGGTAATACTAGATCGCTGTCTTTCAATGTCGATAGGTCAAGGATTTGTGTAGTAAGATTAACTAGACAAATCCTTCGACAGGTATTTAAGCATTTATAAGGTTCGTTTTCACTTTGACGAATGAAATCTACAAGTTTTCCTAAAAGTTAAACTGTTTGTAATAAAACATTTAAATCCATCCTCCATTACCTATATGTATCTACACGTTTTATCTTTCATTTAAACTGAATAAAATTATATAAAACATCATTTGCTTTCCGCGATAGGAATGCTTTATCAGCTTTCAAATCTAAAACAGTAGCTTTAATAGATGCATAGACGGATTGGGGCGGAGGTTGTGTTGGGGTGGGTAGGTGGGGAAAATTGGTTCATTACTAATTAGGGACCACTAAAGCGTGTCCCTTCTTATGGCAGTTATGAAAATTTCTAGATCCGCCACTGAGATGCGACCGGAACATGGGTTAACCTCCTCGTTCTTTTTGTTTTCAAAGTTTCTCTTTGTTTATAGTTCACTCACTGTAATGTTTTTTTTAATTAATCTAATGTAATTCTTATTCATTTCTCTCTTAGTATTATAGCTATAGTGATAGCTGTACGTTGTTTTCTTCATATTCGATCTGTCCTATCTGAGACTACTATACGTTATCAGAAACATATAATACAATATGTATTCAGTATAGATGAAAGATGAAACGTGTAGATAAATATAGGTAATGGAGGATGGATTTAAATGTTTTATTACAAACAGTTTTAAGAAAACTTTAGAATTCATTTGTCCAAGGGAAAAATCCTCCCGATCTTAAACTTGACAGCAGCCTTTTCTTGTCTGTACTGTTGTATCATATTGTTGGAGGATGACATATCACACCCAAAACATATATATTATAGTCAAATGTGTATAATTGATTTAAACTTTATAAATAAATTTATTGATAAAACAAAATTATAATATTCTACATGTGTTAGTGTTTATTAGTATAAGTAAGTGTTTCAAACATGATTATCAAGGTTAAAGTCATACATATTGTATTCTGTTTATTGTGTAGTTAGTATCATAAATATGTTGTTTTCTTCATTTCCCTTTACCCGCCATGTGCGGTTGAAGATCTGTATAAACAATCTGTACCCTAAAACAAAGAAATAGGTTTTTCTATACAAATATCACAAATATGTTCATTCATCAGAATAATTCGCTTTATATGCAACAATAATATACGTTATAAAAAAAGTCCCAAAAACATCAATATTTTAGAAATGGCTTGCGAACGGGTTTCTTTTACCTGCCTGTTTGTTTGGACTTGTTATGCCTGTGCAACTCTAGTAAATTGTTGGTCTTGAAAATTCTTTCCATTGTACGTTTAAGTAGCTACATTAAATCATTTTCTAATAGAATGATGTATTATTAATGAAACAACAGATATTGTTCAATTTCATCGCTCTGAAATCCAGTCGACTCACTTTACTTTTGTCGATTTGTTTTCGTCCTAAATATGTCTGAAGTATTTAGCATTGGACATTAAATACGCAGCTATCAATCCGAGTATCAATTACTCGTACTTTTCTTTAACATCTTCCACAAGATTAAATTCTGAAAACACATTTTTGCCAAGTTGGCAGGGCCTTGAGTACAGGATGTGGATAATATTTTTTTCCATTGTTTGCATTTGTAATTCAATTTAAAAATAAGGTTTTGGTATGTTAAATGGATCATGTCAAAGTTATTACATTCTCCAAAAACGAGGTATTACTAAGACAAACTAAGAAAGTGCAAGTATGTGGTAGGTACACAAAAAAAAATCGACTGATGATATTAACAATGAAACAAATTTCTCATCCTTCACCTAGCGTATGTGGACAGGGCAAATGTTTTAACATGATAGGTAACATACATTCTATAAAATTGAGATAAAGAAATTGCTAAAAAAGCTGTAATTAACGTCATACTTGTTTCCAGGTAATTTGGTTTCTTCCTTAACAAAGGTAGTAATTTTGTCTGTATATCCTGGATTGTCTTTCTCGTTAAATCTCGCGATGGATATGATTGAGATCAGCATGAACGGTGATTCGTCTCCAGCATTACAAACTAAGGCATCACAGGTGATTACTAGTGTTATTTTCTGTAAGAGAAAATTTACAAACTAAAGCTTCACTGGTGATTACTACTGTTATCATCTGAAAGAGAAAATTAACAAATTTAAGCATCATAGGTTATTATAACTGTTATCTTCTGTAAGAGAAGATTTACACATTAAGGATCACAGGTGATTACGAATGTTACCTTCTGTAAGAGAAGATTTACAAACTAAAGCATCGTAAGTGATTACAAATGTTATCTTCTGAAAGAGAAGATTTACAAACTAAAGCATCGTAAGTGATTACAAATGTTATCTTCTGAAAGAGAAGATTTACAAACTAAAGCATCGTAAGTGATTACAAATGTTATCTTCTGAAAGAGAAGATTTACAAACTAAAGCATCGTAAGTGATTACAAATGTTATCTTCTGAAAGAGAAGATTTACAACCTAAAGCATCGTAAGTGATTACAAATGTTATCTTCTGAAAGAGAAGATTTACAACCTAAAGCATCGTAAGTGATTACAAATGTTATCTTCTGAAAGAGAAGATTTACAAACTAAAGGATCAAAGGTGATTACGAATGTTATCTTCTGAAAGAGAAGATTTACAACCTAAAGCATCGTAAGTGATTACAAATGTTATCTTCTGAAAGAGAAGATTTACAACCTAAAGCATCGTAAGTGATTACAAATGTTATCTTCTGAAAGAGAAGATTTACAAACTAAAGGATCAAAGGTGATTACGAATGTTATCTTCTGAAAGAGAAGATTTACAAACTAAAGCACCGTAAGTGATTACAAATGTTATCTTCTGTAAGAGAAGATTTACAACCTAAAGCACCGTAAGTGATTACAAATGTTATCTTCTGAAAGAGAAGATTTACAAACTAAAGGATCAAAGGTGATTACGAATGTTATCTTCTGAAAGAGAACATTTACAAACTAAAGCACCGTAAGTGATTACAAATGTTATCTTCTGTAAGAGAAGATTTACAACCTAAAGCACCGTAAGTGATTACAAATGTTATCTTCTGAAAGAGAAGATTTACAAACTAAAGGATCAAAGGTGATTACGAATGTTATCTTCTGAAAGAGGGGATTTACAAACTAAAGCACCATAAGTGATTACAAATGTTATCTTCTGAAAGAGAAGATTTACAAACTAAAGGATCAAAGGTGATTACGAATGTTATCTTCTGAAAGAGGGGATTTACAAACTAAAGCACCGTAAGTGATTACAAATGTTATCTTCTGAAAGAGAAGATTTACAAACTAAAGGATCAAAGGTGATTACTACTGTTATCTTCTGAAAGAGGGGATTTACAAACTAAAGCACCGTAAGTGATTACAAATGTTATCTTCTGAAAGAGAAGATTTACAAACTAAAGGATCAAAGGTGATTACGAATGTTATCTTCTGAAAGAGAAGATTTACAACCTAAAGCACCGTAAGTGATTACAAATGTTATCCTCTGTAAGAGAAGATTTACAAACTAAAGGATCAAAGGTGATTACTACTGTTATCTTCTGAAAGAGGGGATTTACAAATTAAAACATCAAAGGTGATTACTACTGTTATCTTCTGTAAGCGAAGATTTACAAACTAAAGCATCAAACTTCAAAGATGATTTCTTTTGTTATCTTCTGAAAGAGAATATTTACAGACTAAAACAGTAACCGGTGATTGCATCAGCTATCTTCTGAAAAGGAAGAACTACATATTAAAGCATCATAGGCAATTACTAACTGTTATCTCCTAGAAGAGAGATTGACAAACTTAAGTAATCACAGGTGGTGATTACAACTGTTATCTTCTGAAAGAGAAGATTACACACTAAAGCATCACAGGTGATTACTAGTGTTATCTTCTGTAAGAGAAGGTTTAAAAACTAAAATATCACAGGTGATTACTACTGTTATCTTCTGAAAGAGAAGATTTACAAACTAACATATCACAGGTGATTACTACTGTTATCTTCTGTAAGAGAAGACATACAAACTAAAGCATCACTGGTGATTACTTATGTTATCTTCTGTAAGAGAAGACTTACAAACTAAAGCATTACTAGTGATTATTTCTGTTATCTTCTGAAAGGGAAAACCTACAAACTAAAGCATAACAGGTAATTACCAGTGTTATCTTCTGAAAGAGAAGATTTACACACTAACGCACCACAGGTGATTACTACTGTTATCTTTTGTACAAAAAGATTTACATGCACATATTGTTAAGATAAGGCTTAAATGGAAGATGCAATAAATGATTACAGTAATTCATGTTATTAAAAGTCTGAATAAGACGCTGATCAACATAACCAGGCAGAGACCTGTACAGTGATAAGAAAATACCCCTAGAGTAAATGTTTATCAAGAGCACTAAACTTAGACAACAATCTAAGAAAATATCGTCCCTGTTCAAACTGTTTCGAGTAAATCGATAAATTGAACCCACAGTGACAGTGTTATATAGCGTAAAAATAAATCAACAACTGTATATTGATACAGTAACCACATGACTTTGGAGACATTTCATCACGTTATATCCTACGCACCTTTGTCCTGAATATGCATGAAATATTTGCCAGAGGCGGATTTGGGGGGGGGGGGGGGGGGGCAGGGGGCCCGCCCCCCCCCCCTTTGAGAAATTTTGTTGTTGCTTTTATAGGGAATCACTGAAGCGTGACGAGATCGGGCCCCCTCTAAGGCAGCCAGTGGGCCCCCACTTATGAAAATTTCTGGATCCGCCACTGTTTGCCACTGGACGTTAAGCATTTAACAATCAATCAATCTTACACACCTAAGAATAGTTATTCAGTTTCAGAGTTTGTCTAATTAAGGCAAAGTTATATAGTTAATCAATATAAAATGTGAAGTGCAAAAATCAAGTATCAAAATCGGTTAACATGGTTAATTAACAAAAAGGGGCGAGCATAATGTATAATTCACAGGTATAAGTTCTTGGTTATATTAATACCTACCTCGATTGGCTTGTCCAAGGTCTCAGCAAGAAACGCCGAAAATTTCTTGGCAAATTCTGTAGGAATCAGTCCTTTATTTAGACTAGTTGTCACCTGCACAATAGGCATGTTTACATGTATGTGTATAATGGAGATGTGTGTATTGAACTTGTTTATCTGACTTATTTAAATGTAATATTATGTCACATATGTATAATTAAACGCATACTCATTGGTAAAGATTAGAAGCGGGGGAAATTTAAATCGATGTTTATAAATAAATTTAAAAGAACTGAGCCAAAGGTTCATGATATTTGATCATATTTAGTAGTTATTCTGTATTCTTTAATTCATATGTCAATTGTCTCTATGTTCGTGATTTGCCTGGTCCGTTATTTCTCTTGTCTAGAGTTGAATGGGGTATATAATTTGGTCAGTCCGTCATATTAAATTAATCTTACTAAGACGTCCGTTTGGTGAGGGATGTATAAATACGCAGCCACGTCCGGATTGGTAAAGTTTAATCTGATGTCTTGAGAAGAAAGTGTCAAGCTCTTTGTGCGAATTATAGAACGTTCGAAACAACTCTCTAGATGAGGAGTCTTACAAGACAAACTGACTATCAGTTTATCAGACATACCTCAGTTTAACAGTGGTATGAATAAATAAATGAATAAAAAGAATAATGTGGTATGAGTGTCAATGAGACCGTCCATATTTCCCGCCTTCATCCTGGAAGAACCCTTTCTTGCATATCATACTTAATGTATTCTTTGCCTTGTTGGTTTGTTCTCGTCCTTGATATGCCTACAAATGCTGGCCACAGGGAACAACAACCAAGCAAGCACTATATCTTTTATACTATACATCATAGCACATCATTATAAGTATTCTCATTTCTTTATAATTTAGAACACCATTATCCCCTATTCTTTATTAGTTCGTCTATTTCCCACTCATCTTCATTTTCTGTCACTATTCACCATTATATGTATACCCCAGCTAGACCCAGTCATCTAATCTATGGACATTTCCGTACACAAGATAATTTATTTCCAACATAGTCTGATAGTGGACCGATGATGGAAAAAATCGTTACAATTTCTGTACACACATTGGATTTCATTTTCGATCATTGTTCAATTTTTTAATACTGGTAGGCATTACAGGATGAATCAATTTACTTTCAGCATTGCTAGTGACGCGGATTCTGTGTGATTAATTTATTTATATAAATGGAGGTCAAGATCATTTTAAAGCCAAACTTATGGAATGATTCCTGATATTAACTGATATAGATACTAAGAAAAGCTTAATCTCAGGAATTCCATGAGCATATTTTCGAGTATGGTACTTCATCATATAGAGCTTGGTGAGATTTGTCGCTGTGGATATCGTTCTTATGTGAAGACAAGGATGTGAAGGGATCTTTTTTATAGTATGTAAATTAATTAACTGTGTCTTTTGTAATTCCAATGATAAAGAAAGAAGAATTCTGGGGAGGGGGGGGGGGAGGGTCTGAGTATTTACAGATGAAATTTGGTATATTTTGAAGAAAAAAACCTTTATCATGGTAAAGAATTATTAGGAACACTCTGAAAAGTTGTGATTCGAATTATATTTGAGTAGATCATGGCCTGTTTTGTGCTGTTCTGAACAAAATCACGGCATCATGACGTCACACTTTCCATTTAAAAAGCATGCATAGTATCAATTTTTTTCTTATTACATCAAAAGACAAATTCAATTGTGGACAGGACTATTTTTTCAGCCCTCTCGATCCCTATTAATAAACTCCAATATCCGATATTTTTTTGTTTAATGATTAATTTGATTTTCAAATTATACTTAAATATATGGGAAATAACTTTTTCTGCTATGTACTATCAAATCCAAGTTTACTATCCACAGCGGTCACTGATGCATACATATATTTGCGTTCATGTAATAAAGAAAAAAACCGGCACGAAAATAATTGAAATTATTAGGGAAAAAAATGATCACTGAATATGGAAAAAAAGGTTGGACTAAATAAATGTCCTGTCCCCAAGTACATTGGGTCGCTTATAAATTGACTTCTCTGTTGTTCTAAAGTTAGTGGTTTTCTATATGTCAGGAGAAAGATATATAATGCCTTGATTCCCAATTTACCTTTTCCGCCTTTCCGTGTTGGCATGGAATGAATGACTTCCAGCTTTTCGTAATGCCCAGTTTTAGTAACGATAACTCTAATCATTGCTACGATAACAGAGACGGCAGGCAACAGCCCACTAAGTACATAGTTTCTTGCAAAATAAACGAGCAGATAAAAAGATGTCATCGCAAAGTGTACCCGTAAAAAAGGCAGATATGCATGTTCCAGCAATGGAAGAAGTTGCAAAAGGTGAAATATAATGAAAATTGTTCATTTGAGATAAGTTTTCACTAAGGTCAAAATATAGTACGTGGTAATATGCATAGGGGCCCTTTATAGCTTGTTGTTCGGTGTGAGCCAAGGCTCCGTGTTGAAGGCCGTACTTTAACCTATAATGGTTTACTTTTTTAAATTGTTATTTGGATGGAGAGTTGTCTCATTGGCACTCACACCACATCTGCCTTTATCTATAGGACATAAAAGTTGAAAACATGTCTATTTATGTACTTTTAAAAGTTGAGAATAGGCCAATCTGAAATTTAGAAAATTCTTTCAATACATTCACATATAAGTTCACTATTTCGTTTGTCCTTTGCTATAACAGGCTTTTGTCATGGACCCCCTTTTTTTCTTTCTCACTATTTTTGTGTTTACAAAAAATATAAGAGATACTTAAGGGGTCATTGTCGTAAGTGCCCTGTGCTGCCTATTAGTCATAAATGGCAAGGTTATTTTGTTAAATGATAAAATATAATTAGGACTATGGGCTACTCAGGATATAAAGCTCTTGCCACCCCTTTAGATTTGGCTAATAATTTCTGAGCAGCCGGTAGACTTCGACCTAATGAATACTTCCCCATGTTCACCTTCTTGTCTGATTTGCTATAAATGTTTTATTTTTTGAGATATAAGTAAAAAAAACTGCAGTTTCCCTTATGTTATATTTTTAGCCTTGGTGGCCATGTTTTTGAGGAAACTGAAAATAAAACATAAGAATCATTCAGCTTAACTTTGGTTTAATTTGATTTAGCACTCAGCAGTTTCAAGGAAAACATGATAAACAAATTGTGTTAAATTGATAATAAAGGGCAATAACTCCTTTTAAAAAGGTGGTATGGGTGTCTTCCTCCATCTTGGATTGTAAAAAACAGTGAACCAAAGGTCAAGATTTTCTATCAAGGTAGCAAAATTTGATGCAGGAATGCAGATATTTAATATGAATTTTCATTTAAAAGAACCAATTTATAAGAATATAACTTATAAATATTAATATTTTTGCTAATGTTGATTATTTTTGTGTGTTTTTTATTTATTTTTTTAAATTGCCATTTTAAGGGGAGGTAACTCTAAAATAGTGCATTTTCTGAAGGATTCTACATGGAATTTTCCTATTTTGTATTTTAGCTGGAAAACTCACGGTGACCCTATCTTTTCTTTTGAAATTCTCAAAGCATTGTCTGAAAGCTATCTTTTCCTTAAGTGTTTAACAATTCTATCATTTTGTTTAGCTTCTAACCACAAAATGGTGTTTTTTCCTGTATAATCCTTACAAAATGTGTCATTTTGTCGCGTCCTGTAGCTTGAGAAAATGCGCGGTGACCTATCATTTTTATTATATATTTCAACATATATAAATAGATACTACGTGTTGGCAAAGTATGAACAAATTATATCATTTTTATTTTAGACTCCCATACCACCTTAAGGGGTCAATTGACAATTTTGGTCATATAAACAGTAAACTTATTAAATTATCAGTTCTATTACATCTGTACTTAAATGACATTTTTTTTCACTTGTATTATACAAGTTTCAGCAGATAAAGATCAGATCATTCATACTCATTAGATATAAGATGTGGTGCACTGTATTTTATAAAACAGACACCTGATGAAGAAACAAAACATTAATCAAGTTTCACACCATGGTCGTTGATATATTTAAAAACACATACCCATTCCAGTGGCATGCGTGACAGGTACATCTACTTTTACTTTCAAATAGGAACAGATTCCACCATGATGAAAATTTATTTTTAATCAAGACCTGATACATTTTACATATATAGTTGATAAGTAACAAAGATCTTATTTTAATAAGCTTTGTTTTGTTCTGAAAAGGAAAAAGTACTAAAATTGTATTTAGAAAGACTTCATTCAATAGACTAAATAGTGTAATAGAGACTAAGACAAGTAATAATGATTTTAAGTTGCTTTTTTCTCACCAATTGTATGAATACTTGTTTTTTTGTTTACTCGCATTCACATCTGTTTTTTTGTAGTATTGAATGATGGTTTGGAGAAGAACTTTTCAACAGTCAGTGTGAATGTTGTGGATTGTCCCGATCTGACCCAGAAACCTTATGGTCTTTCAGCACCAGGTAAATCTTTTTATTATATTTCACATTAAAATGCTAGATTTTGATTGGCTAATATGAGGGTGACAATTTACTGTATCACATTAGCGGGTGACAATTATTATAAATGTCACCCTGTGGGAAGACTAATCAAAAATCGACAGTTTAAATGACAATGAATTGAATTAAGATCGGGCATTAAAGACAAAACTTAAGTTCTACGTTTTGGCACAGAACTTTTTACTTGAATGCAAAAATAAAACATCTTGTTGCACATCTGTTGTCTTGATATTTCGAATACCTGTAACATTGTTATGTTCGTGACACTGACCTCAAAGTAAAATGCTTTGAATTTAGAATACAACTGTAAAAGACAATAATGAAAGGACATTAATATATAATAAATAAAATAACACATAGCTGAGAGGTTGATAGAGCAGATTGTTACCCTGAGAAAACATTGTCAACCTTGGCTTTGCAGCGGTTGACAAATGTTTTCTCAGGGTAACAATAAGTAAATAAATTTTCAGTTTATTTTATTAAAACATTTTTGAACAGGTTTGAATGGACACCCCAGGCTTGCTGACATTGGTGGACCTCCATATCTGACACCATTGCCACAGCTTAACAAGGTACTCACATTATAACATACATGTGACAGAGTTGTCTTGTCACAACTAGAGATTTGAAAATATTCAGCTTGAGTTTGGGCCTCAAAACTGGAGATTTTTTGATATATCAATATTTTTATTGACGTTTTTCATTGTCCTTGTTATGGATTTGTATCATGATAGTTACACTACACTTTCCCCATTTTTGTATAAGATTACAGCATTACAATTAATGCATTTAGTATTCTTTTATTATATAATGCTTAAATTATTTCAACAGACAGTGCATTGCAATCAGCTTCATGTGAAATAATGTACTTGTACCTTGACATACCGTAACATGAGTACTGACAAAGGATGTGAGGTCATTATGATAATTTAACAGAGATCTACCCAAAACAACAATGTACAATATTAAGTCATGTATTTCCTAATTGTTGGAATTACATTTTATGTACTTGTGATGAAAAGAAAATCTGTTTTAAAAATTTACCCATTTTTATGCCCCATTTCATAGGAGTAGCATGCCGAAAAATAACGGTACGGTTTCTGCAAATTAGACATAATATGGGACACGAAGTGGCCCATCCAGCCTCGCATAGCGAGGCTGCATTACGGCAGGGGAAATGGGGGCCGCTTAAGGCCCCCAGAAGCTCTGGGGTTTATAGCGTTAAAATCCTGCATTCTGAGTGTTTCCTGGCACTAACAAATGTTTTTGAGCAGCAGCATTTTTTACAAGACAATTTGAAAAAAAATGAATGTCTGTGTCTTGCAGGTTTTGTAGTTTGTTTTCTATTTTTTGTGTCATTTACATAGCAAGATTGGTGAATGAGAACAACACTGTCATACTATACTTCGCGACAAATCATTGTGCAAAATTCATGATTTACAAGTGATTTCTGTCAGTTTATTTATTATAAGATCTTAATATTATTATTTTTAATGTTTAAAATAAAACAATCAAAGTGCGGCTAGCAACTTTAGAGCTATAGTGAATAGAAAAATGAATGAGGATCGGGAATGGGTAAAAAAACTATCATGACAATCCTCACACACTGCATGCATGGGATAAGCTGCGGCCGGTCTGGTAGTCCTATAATATAAGACTTCCGAGGTTCATATCATTTACATTCAACGTTTTTTAGCGGATATTTTTTTTATTATCAATGTTGAACCCGAATTCGTATAGTATCTAATTTTTTTACTATCAAACCCCAACTCGGGTTAAACATTGATAGTAAAAAAAAATACATGATAAAAAACGTTGAGTGTAAATGATATGAACCTCAGAAGTCTTTTATTACAGGACTGTTGGTGCAGAAACAACGTGTTTTGGGGGATGCACACTTTTCTAGACCCCATAACACACGAAAGAACTAAAATTGAAAACAAACAAGAAAAACAAAGGCCAGAGGTTCCTGACTTGGGACAGGCGCAAAATTGCGGCAGGGTTAACATGTTAAATGTTTTAATGTGAACGTTCAAGACAATCACTTAAGTCGACACTAGGGGGTCATCTTGACCTGGTAGGATATAAATATTTTAAATGATCATGCAGCGACTGTCAAGATGAAGAACTGAAATAAATCACTGTGTTCTTGATAATTTGTATCTTGTTTATATGTATTGTGTACGATTTTTTCATATGCACATTTATTAGAGAGCCTGTCGCCATTACCGTGATTTTTTGGACAATGGTTGTCTTGCAAGAAGGACCTGCTTACGCTTCTGGAGCACATTTAGTTACACCAGTTTTTTTAGGGGTCCGTGTTTCTAATTTGATTTTATAGTTTTCAATGTTGAATGGTGTTGGTTGTCCTTGTGTGTCTTACTTGTTCTCTGGTTTGTCTTTTGTCCCTTGATCGCGATTCTTTTTTAAAAATATAATGTATTTTCTTCATTAATTCTTCACCATTCCTACAGGTTTTCTAAATAATTGTAATAAACAATGGAAAGAGTAAATCGGCGGTCTCACGAAAACCGCCTCCTAGTGAAGTATAGATATGTGAAATAATGGTGATTTTTTGTTCAGGTTTTGTGTTACGGAAGGGCGCTCAAAGAAAGGCACAGTGCAGAAAGGGGTATGAAGCCTTAGAGGTCTTACGAAGTCCCGAACATAACCAATCCCCGACTTTTAATGAACAATTCCGGAGTCCCGATAAAGATTATATCCCCTTTTGCAAAACGGTATCTTACATTATAAAAAAAAGCCCTCACCTCTGATTTCAATTGACATTATGCTCGAAATATTTGCAACTGTACGTTAAGAAAATAAACAATCAATCAACTGATTTTGAACTTGACTTGTGGTTGTTTTATTAAAAAAAAAACGAGTGAAATCATTACATATATCGTTTACCTGCAAACCTAAGTATATGGCATTGTGCAAACAATAATATTACTATTTCCAATTGTTTTGAGGTTTATATCTACATCATCTGGAATCAAAACTTGCAACAATTAATCAAATAAAAAAACTGCTGGCTTCTTCGGCCTTGAACATGTTTCCAAACTGATGCGTTAAACGTAGAGCTAGTAACATCATGTGGAGATTTTCCGAATTAGCTGGCGATTGTTGCTGGCTATAGCATTCTTCAGATTATCCATCCGTTTCAGTTTATTCAGTCTGTGTCAGATTGGCACATGAACCAATAACAACACCCAACATTATCCGCAACAGCATCTTTAACAATTTCATTAATTAATCATTAATTGGTAATCAATAAACTGATTACGGTACTGCGGTTAGGCAGCAACCATTTGATTTTTGAGGGGGGGGGGCTATTGTTTTTTTTTTGAAAAAAAAAGTTTGTTTCCAGTTTTTGGAGAAAAAAATAATTTGTTTTTGATTCTGAGAAAAAAAAATTGTTTGTTTCACCCTCAGCTGTCACTATATGTAATGTTAAAATTGAAAGAAAAAAATTGTTTTCGACTTGTTGCAAAAAAAATAGATTGTTTTTCGCCACAGGCGACACAGGCGAAAAAAAAGTTTGTACAGAAAAAAAACCCATAGCCCCCCCCCCAGAAAATCAAATGGTTGCTGCCTTACATACATTGATATGCTCAGTACTTTTAACGTTGAAGGATTTTTTTTTTCTTTCTTTAAGAAAACAGGTAGGGGTAAATGTAAAACTTTTATTGTATGGAAGTTTGCATACTATTCTAGCATATTTTTTTTATTAATATTTTGATTTTTTTGGTACGGTTTTCCGTACCTGCAGTAACAATTGGTACGGTCGGAACCGTACCAACCATACCGTGTGCTACGCCAGTGATTTATGGGCATTATGTTTTCTGGTCTGTGCGTCAGTTTATTCATCCATCCATCGTTCGTTCGTCCGTCCGTCCGTCCATTTGTACATCTGTCTGTCCTGCTTCAGGTTAAAGTTTTTGGTCGAGGTAGTTTTTGATGCAGTTAAAGTTCAATCAACTTGAAACTTCTAAAGTACAAATGTTCACTATGATCTGATCTTTCTAATTTTATTGCCAAATTAGAGATTTTTTCCCAATTTTCACGGTACTTTGAACTCAATCTTGTTATCATTTAAATTGCATCAAGTTGGTAGAATAATATGAATCATTTATGTTTTCAGGTCTATACATTTACTCAAATAGCTGAATTGGTTGACTTACCAGGAGCATTTATGATTGGAGCAGGAGCAGGGCCACACAAACATATTGGGTGCTGTTGTGAAGTAAGTAGGAAAGAAAATTAAAATTCCTTGTCAATGTTTGGTTTAGGCTTTGGTAATGATTAGTGTTATAGGCTCTTCAGCTCTTGTATTAGTTTTTTAAATTTCAACAGGCCTTGAGCATCAATGGAGAGACATACATTGCTTACATGTGCAATTTTTTTTGGTATAATGAAAAATTATCCCCTTTCCTAACCCCTTTGTCATTGAACACTGGATCAACCCCCATTGATTATGTATTTCAAAAATTTCAATGTATAGAAAACATGCTTGTATGGTTAATAGGCAACACAAAATAATGAACTAATTTGTATATAACCTATTTATTCTTTATTTCATTTTCATTTTGTATACATGTACCTCAATTTCTTAATGTTTATTTTCTTTTGAAATTGATTAATATTTTTAAAGAAAAATCTACGGTTAAAAATAATATAATAATAAATGGTATGACTATGTTTTCAATACTTAAACATAACTTAAAAGAATTAAACAAAAAATCCCAACAGTTACCATGAATATTAGTCAAGGAATAGCAAAGATCCTTATATATAACTCCACCAATAAAAACTTCCATGAAATAGACAAGTGGTGTTAAACACCAACAATAGATCAATCAATCAAATTTAAACCAGTTTTAAAAAATTCTATTTGTAGCTGATTAATGATGTAAAGTTAGACAAGTCTGGAAATGTGGCTGTTATGAATTCACACATTGCAAAAGTCAGCACAGAGGTATGATTAGAAAATCTGAAATGTTTCACTTTTTACTCTTGTCTTATATTATTAAGCACCAGACCTACAAATACAAATAGATTAAAGTGTAGGGTAGTTGTCAGTTCGTTGAATTGAATTTCCAATCTCTTAAAAAGTGAAAACTGGCTTATATATATTAAGTATAGGCATATGCCAACATTATTTGATTTAAATTTAGGGGAACAAAATGTATTAATTTACATATAAAGCTACAGATTTTTATTCATGCAATATGCTTTATCAACACAGTTTGGATGAATAGACAACATATGGGAGATAACTCTAAGATACAACTGGAGATAACTCTAAGAATCACAGTAATTATAAAAACAAAAAACATTTCCACACTAATTTCAAGGGTAAACTAAGAAAATTGAAACCAGCAAACAGAAAAAGTGGGGTTTTTTTTCATGTATGTGTTGTACGTTTTGTTACTACACAATGTAATGACCTTAAAGTCTTTTTCATTAATTTTTTTTTTGACAGGATGGAGGGTGTATCCAGGAGACACTGACTAAAAATGAATTTTCTTTGATGGGAAATTTTTTATGTTGTGATGGCAACCCAGGAAAGGTTAGTAGTTGTTTCATAAGTCATGAAATAGACATAAATATATTTCTAGATAAAATAGGATGTTGCCCATTTAAGTGCTGTGGTGACACTTAGCTGACCACCATTCAAAACTATTTCATGGATAATTCATGATATAAACATAGAAACAGTTCATATTAATTGTTCTCTAAAGCTATATGAATTTAAAACAATTACTTAAAAAGTTCTGATAAACCAAATGCACAGTAATGCTAAAAAAAAAAAACTAAGTTGAAAAAAGACAAACAGCAGTCTACAAAAAAATATAAAGTATGACAAAGACAACTGCAATCTAAATAAAAAAATGTTGTAGACCCAGATATATTCATCAGATTTTGAATACAGTGAATGCATTTTACATTAGAAATTTTTGTTTATATTAAATTAGGAGTACAGAAGTGATTAATTTTTGTGTAGTTTATTTGATGCAAATGATGGGTTCTGAAAAAACACTTATAAAACTTTTTTTCAGAATATTCAGTGTTTGTCGTAATAGCAAGTATCTGACAAATTTTACCAAATGATAATTAATTAAATTTTGTCATTTTCCCAAATGACAAGCCTTACTGTTCAACCAAAACAAATGTGGCGATAGGCTGAAATAAACGTAAAGATGTCAACAAATTATCCATAACACTACCATGTTACTGACACTGATGTATTAATATCATGTATTACCTGATATACTTTTGTTCTTTTTAGGTGATAGAAGTAAAGGCTAGTAAGAGAACTGGAGAAGAAAATTTTATGTCCTGTATTAGAAAGGTCCTGGGCAGTCATTATGACAACAAACCTGTGGCACTAGGTGGTGTCTTTCTGGTGGAGAAGGGGAAAGCTAACCTTCATATAATGGTATATATAAATACTATTCTGCACTTTTTTCAATCTCTGTATTTTGCATTTAAGCTTTGTCTGTTTTTGTAAAATTTCTAGAGTAATGCCCCTTTACAAATGGAAAAATTGCTGAATTTTTTGCTTTCATTCTGTAATCTAAGTTTGCCTCAACCAAATGTTATAAAACTAATACACAATGCCTATTACCATAAAACACAGATCAAGTTTGAATTTGGGTGGCATAACTTTTTTACAGTTCTCTAGTTATGTCCCTTTTATATAATGCTCTATTTTTTTCTCCATTTATTCGTTAAACGGTTAAGACTACAAGTTTGAATTTTCTCCTGACACCTTTTAAAAACAGCTATTTTTCATCTAAGAATTTGTAAATCATATCTGTATGATTCATGTACAATTAAATAAATTGAATCATTATTTTTTTTTCAGCCTGATTTTTCTAAAACACCACTGACTTCTCAAGAGCAAGTAGGAAAATGGCTAAAGTTTTATGAAATGGACAGTCCATTAGTTTGTCTTGGAGAACTTGTGTCACATGACCCAGTAAGTATTTGTCATTATAGTCACATATAAAAAGGAAGATGAGGTATGATTGCCAATGAGACAACTGTCCACAAGAGACCAAAATAACAAAGACATTAACAACAATAGGTCACCGTACAGCCTTCAACAATGAGCAAAGCCCATACCGCATAGTCAGCTATAAAAGGCCCCGATATGACAATGTAAAACAATTCAAACGAGAAAACTAACGGCCTTATTTATATAAACAAAATGAATGAAAAACAAATATGTAACACATAAACAAACGGCAACCACTGAATTACAGGCTCCTGACTTGGGACAGGCACATACATAAATAATGTGGCGGGTTAAACATTTAAGAGGGATTCATAAATAATGTGACGGGTTAAACATTTAAGAGGGATTCCAACCCTCCCCCTAACCTGGGACAGTGGTATAACAGTACAACATAAGAACGAACTATAAAAATCAGTTGAAAAAGGCTTAACTCATCAGATGGACAAAAATACAATTGGATATGACTGTTTTACGAGACCAATTATCACACAATCCATTTAGGGATTAAAAAGAATACAATTTTAGTTGCAGGAGCCATTTGTTAGAAATGGTCATGAATGTGTGAAAGAGATATCACTAAAATAACAGTCGTTTCCAATGTTTTGATAAGGAATTTATAATGTTTACAAAAGTTTTAAATTCATGTATTAAAATCTTCAAATGTAGCCTTTACAATTCTTAACACTTCTTACAATGCAATTGAAAATGCAAAATGAAAGCAATTCTCTCAAATTTGCAAGCCTTTGATTGAATTCTTTTGGGTACATGCCTTCCTATTGTATGATATGCTGTAGTTTGTGAAAATGTCAGTTGTGAGATTTGACTTTTTGAATAAGAATATTTTAATAACTTGGAACATTAAAACTTGATGTGTAGAATCATGCTGAATGTGACTTCAATATACTAATTATTTGTCATTTTAGGGTATGGATTTAAGAGTTGAACATTTCCATTGTTACAGTGAACATGGTCAGGGTGGTCATTACCATAACGACACAACACCAAATGAAGTAGAATACCGTGGATACTTTACACTAGCAGATTATGTATACAGGGTAGATCAACCTCCTCAGACAACAGAATTAGCACGATAATAGCTTAGTCATTTACTGTGTTATTTTTATAGTTAAACCTTGTTATAGTATCCTTAAACTTAGTTAAAATTGCTGTTCATGGATATGTATAGAATGTTATGATCAATGCACTATATTTTGTGTATCAAAAAGGTAGTGATCAGCCTTGGAAGATTTAGATATCCCGTCAATCCCATAAGGTTTTGATTGCATTTCATGCAATCTTTACCTAAAAATATAGTATCTGCAAAAGCTCCAGAATTTTATCACAGAATTTTAAGAAACTTCCACTAAATCACTCGCATTATTTACTTTATTGTTTGGCCATTCTCTGAATCTGACCCATATGATTGTCCATCTCTCATTTTGTGTTTTGAACCTTTATCTTTTAAATTTTAATAAGAACAAGAAGTAATGCCAGCAAACCTCACAAAATGATTTTAAACACATCCAACATTAACCAATGGCAAGGATGTGATTTGCTAAAATTGATTTGGTTAATGTGGGATGTGTTTGGAATCATCTTGTGAGCTTTGCTGGCAGTACTTCTTCTTGTTATTAGGATTTATGGATAAGGCCACATCCTTCAAGAATTCTCTAACTGGAATAACATATTTATCATAATTTGTCTAGGTGCAATACATTTTTTTAAATCATTTACTAGTCCTTTTACAGTTTAGAAAATTGTTTATTAGTTAGTGAAATATATTAAATGTTTTGATATTATATTAAGGAGATTGAGCAGCATATATTTGTATGTCAGTAGCATTTTATATTTCATGAAACTTTTTTCAAATAATTCTTATAGCAATGTGGTGATAACATAAGGTATAGAACCACTAATTCAGGCACGGTCGGAAAGAACATACAAGAAAGTAGTACATATTTTAAACAAAATAGTTCCTACGCATAGCTGTATCTTTGTCAATAGTGGGAATATTTTGGTAGTTTTTGTATCAAATGAAAGCTTTGGCACTTGGGATCACTGCAGAACCCTTGTTAAAAGCTTTACTTGAATAATAAAGAAGAATATGAAATTTTAATAGGAGGGCACATTTGGCCTATTGTTCAGATCAGAAGTTCCTGTTTTTGTACTATCAAACTTGGGGGAACCAGTAGGCTCTAATATGCAATTAAAGGTATGTTGATTCTTTCAGCACAAATCAGGATAAGGTAGTTTTGACATGAAATAACTGCCCCTTTATTTGAACTTAAGACAAAGTAGCCATAAATGCTTGAAATTGCAGAATTTAACATAGAAAGCAATGGGGCTTTGAATTAGTGGTTTTATACCATAAGGAGCTTTATAACAAGGGTTTACTGTGTTTTGCAATAGTTTGTTTCATAAATTAAGTGGTATTAAAATTGACAAGTTTTATATTTAAATGAATTCATGTGTATAATTATACAATTGTTAGAAACTGTAATTGTTTTTGATTTTGATAAAAAGATTTTATGATATTATTTTTTCTTCTTTTGTTTTAGCCATGACATAAAGTACTTATGGTACTGTTTAAAAACTTAACTATGGCAGCATTTCATTATATTCCAACTCAATAATTACAACCTAAGCCCTTCAACCCTTACCCTTAGTATTGGATCACATCCAAAAGCAAGTTAACAAGGGCTCCAACATGACTAGTGTAAAACAATTTAAACAGGAAAACCAATGGTCTTCATTTTTTAAGGGCATTATTCTTTAATCATTTAACCCCATCCAAACCTTCATATTATGGCAATCCTAGTAAACTAAGATTGGAATTGAATGCACAATCTTAGTGTTGACTGTGATACTAAAGATGATCTACTTAGACCTCTTGACCACTAAGATTCCAAGCATTGATAAACAGCAATACTATACCAGTAAACCAAAGATTGTCTACTTAGACCTCTTGACCACTAAGATTCCAAGCATTGATAAACAGCAATACTATACCAGTAAACCAAAGATTGTCTACTTAGACCTCTTGACCACTAAGATTCCAAGCATTAATGAACAACAACTAAAGATGATCTACTTAGACCTCTTGACCACTAAGATTCCAAGCATTGATAAACAGCAATACTATACCAGTAAACCAAAGATTGTCTACTTAGACCTCTTGACCACTAAGATTCCAAGCATTAATGAACAGCAACTAAAGATGATCTACTTAGACCTCTTGACCACTAAGATTCCAAGCATTGATAAACAGCAATACTATACCAGTAAACCAAAGATTGTCTACTTAGACCTCTTGACCACTAAGATTCCAAGCATTGATAAACAGCAATACTATAGCAGTAAACCAAAGATTGTCTACTTAGACCTCTTGACCACTAAGATTCCAAGCATTGATAAACAGCAATACTATACCAGTAAACCAAAGATTGTCTACTTAGACCTCTTGACCACTAAGATTCCAAGCATTTATAAACAGCAATACTATACCAGTAAACCAAAGATTTTAAAACATATACAGGCAGATGCAAAAGGTGCTACTGAACATTTTTGATTCATAACAAATGATTTATTTATAAGTTTTTATCGAATTTTGCAGATAGACATATAAGGTGTAGGTCTTAATATTGTACAATTGAAAGCAAAAAAAATAATTATATGGGAGTAAAAGGTTATTTATAAGGTCACAGTCAGATAATACCTGCCAAACAGATATATACAGCTTAAAATCATTCCTTACACCAAATATAGTTGACCTATTGCCTAAAGAACTTGAAAAAAGTCCAAATCACAAAATCTTTATATTAACCAACAAACTATGAAAATGAGGTCATAGTCCGAGGGAATCTGCCAGACTGACATGTATCTGTTAGTCATTCCATACACCACATATGGTTGACCTACTGCTTATAGTATTTGAGAAACGGACCTAATCATGTTACTTTTACCTTGATCACTTATCCATGAAATGAGGTTGAGTTTCAGGTGAATCCTGTCTATCTAAAAGACATTGCAAGGAACCCATATGTCAATATGGTTATCCTATAACTCATAATAAGTGCAGAATTTACATGGTGAAAACTTTTTCAAGCAGTTGCTGAACTATGATAAATGAGGTCAAGGACATTGGACAAATGACAGACGGAATCTTCATAAAATATGCTATCTGCATACAAGATATGAAGCATTAAAAGGTCTTCTACCTTCTGAAATATAAAGTTTTTAAACTAATAATTTATGTTGTCATTGCCGCTTGATGGCGACACCTATTGTCATAGGTGAGATAAAATCCAATACACAGTTGACCCAGCTGTTGGAAAAAGCACACCCTTGTCTCCCTTTTTAGATTTGGTAGAGGCGAGAAAAAATTGTCTTTATACCAACTGAAACTAGAAATGGTTATTTATGCAATACTGACATCTTGGTAATGTGATCCTGATTGATTTATATACTGCAGCTGTGCTATTTGAGCAGTCAAATTGCATTGACAGTATATTCATATGTGATATACAGTCACTGACCGTATATCACCTTGTTTATGACGTTGACAATGTGTTTCCGTAGAGTTTTATTTATGACAGCAATAAAACATACAGGTCGCGGAAATTTTACGTCTTCTGCTCAGAATTAAGAAGGTTTTTACCCTAAATACTTCATTTAGATTAGTTATAAGAGTTGCAGTATATAATGAACAATAGTGCACACCCTGAAATGTCTCGCCTTCTTTACTAATCATTGATATTATGTTGATAGTCCTAAGTATAAAGCTAAGCTTTATTACAACTGTCATCTGCCAGTTGAACATGTACACCTTACAGTCCTTCCATACACCGAATATACTAGCCCTATTGCTTATAGTATCTGAGATATAGACTTGACCACTAAAACTTAACCTTGTTCACTTATCCATGAAATGAAGTCGAGGTCAAGTGAAAACTGTCTGACAGACATGAGGACCTTGCAAGGTACGCACATATCAAATATAGTTATCCTATTACTTATAATAAGAGAGAATTCAACATTACAAAAAATCTTAACTTTTTTTTCAAGCAGTCACTGAACCATGAAAATGAGGTCAAGGACATTGGACATGTGACTGACGGAAACTTCGTAACATGAGGCATCTATATACAAAGTATGAAGCATCCAGGTCTTCCACCTTCTAAAATATAAAGCTTTTAAGAAGTGAGCTAACGCCGCCGATGCCGGATCACTATCCCTATGTCGAGCTTTCTGCAACAAAAGTTGCAGGCTCGTTAATAACCATACATTGTCTCGAAATATCAATGTTATTTGTACTCGGCTCGAATCAGGTAGAAATTCTCGGCACAGCCTCACTTTCTACCTGTTTCTAAGCCTTGTACAAATAACATTGATATTTGACAATGAATGGTTATTCTATATATAACTCATTTAGCTATTATAAACATGTTATTCATTGGATCATGTTTGAAATAGATAGAACTAGTAAAACAATGGCAACATATTCTCAACATATCTTAATGACAGAAAACCAATCACCAAATAAAATTAATTTTGTTCTCATGACCATGTTGTGCTGTTACACTTCTGTCCAAATGTATCATAACAAAGTTCAGAATATGACATATTTGTTGATTCAGGAACATTGTTGTTTTGGTTTTAATTTAATTTTGGAAGACACATTATAAAATCTACTCAAAACAAGGGTTTCTCAACGTTGATGGTAGACGACTTTTTGTATTGAAACCACAGAATCATGGTTAAAAAAAGTTACATGTCAGATATGTTTAAACCATATTGATATATGGTGTATAAACTAAGCTTGTGATTTGCTGGACCTTTATAACTTACTATGCATTATTAGTTTCCCTCATTGTTAAAGGTTATCAGGTGTTTTGTAGTTTCTACAATCCAAATCACTTGATCCCTTGCAATAAACCAAATCTTGTATTTATTTTTTGTAAAATTGAAGGCTCAAGCCAAGATGAAAGATTCATGAATCATTGTCTAATGAGGGGGGATAGGACCTTTATCGGGACTCCGGGATCGGGTGTTTTTAAGCTTGGGATTTCGGGATTGACCCTTTCGGGATCCGGGAATTCGTTTTTCGGATTTCGGGATGTCGGGATTTACTTTATTTAAATTCGGGATCTCGGGATTTCGTGTTTTTAAGCCCGGGATTTCGGGATCAGTACCCATCCTATCCCCCCTCTCTAATTGTCTGAAAGATAAAGATGGCAATATATCAGTGAATTTGAAGAAAAGTTTGACAATGTGTACTATGACCTATAAGGTAAAATTGAGAATGGAAATGGGGAATGTGCCAAAGAGACAACAACCTGACCATAGAAAAAAACACAACAGCAGAAGGTCACCAACAGGTCTGGGTTTACTTTTCCAAATTGTGACTAGGATGAAGAGTTGTCTCATTGGCACTCACACCACATTTTTTTTTATATCTATTTGAAAATTCTTTGTTTGAGAATTGAAATACTGATAAACCATTGAATTAGGTAACACAATTGAAAAGTTATCAAAAAGTCACAGACACTTGAATCAGAAAAAAAATTCCTATATACCTTAATAAAAATATAGAGAAAAACATTCTGAGACAATGGCGGTGCAAAAAGCTGGAAATTTTGTACCCAGTAGAAACAATTCTAATATTATATCACCACAAAATTAAAATATAAATCAATATTCATTTTTTTTTATATTTTATTATGAAAAAATCATCACCAAAAAATTGGTAAACACCCCCAAAAAATAGCACCAAACTAAATTTGTCACCTTTTTTCACATACATAAACAAGTCAATCTTTGTTCTTGCTAGAAGATAAACAACATTTCCAGTAATAAGTAGAGAGTAATCTCCCTTTGTACTTATTTCTTTCATTAAAACTTCTAAACCAAAAACATCAATCAAGTTGAAATAGCTAGTGAGATATTGTGTTTGTTGAGGTACTGATCGAGTCTAGAGTCCTTGCCTTATTCTTCTCTCTATATTTAGAGATTCTTTTTGATTGCCTCAATAATTAGATCTGGTGTTTCGGGGGATTTCATCTTCCTAGGTGGTCCTTTCTTTACTCCTGTCCATATTACGGTTTCTGTAAAATAAAAAAAAATAATAATGCAATGAGGATGTTACTGTTGCAATAATTTGTATCGTCCAAGATATTGCGCAAATTCTGACACCAATATTATTCTGTACAATAGCATTATTTTATTGCAAAATGAAAAAACACAACTTCATTTCAACTTTCTGAAAACGTTTTCATTTTGAAGCAATTAGGTTTTTCATGGAATGTCGTTAAACATCAATTACTATTGCCAGTGTTTTTTTTACAAGAATGCAACATTGATATACAGTAAAATTGTTCATATTGAAAGAAGTGTTTGTCACATTATTTATTTGTCATGGCTGCCAAGGCTGCAGACCAAATTATATGAAGTCATTCTTTCCAGTGGCATTGGAAAATTGTATATTGAATATTGACATATTAAAAGTATTGACAAAGAGGAAGATGATGCTAGACAGCTATAAAAAACACTTAACACTTCATAACTCATTAGCTGTAAAAGCTACTGATCACCAAATATGAAGTCCATCTGTTAATAAACTTCAGAGATGTGTGTGACAAAAATATTTGGACAAATGAATTATCAGATCAACAAGATCCTAGAGTGTGAAAGTGGAAGGTGTGACAAAAATATTTGGACAAATGCAATATCAGATCAACAAGATCCTAGAGTGTGAAAGTGGGAAGTGTGACAAAAATATTTGGACAAATGAATTATCAGATCAACAAGATCCTAGAGTGTGAAAGTGGGAAGTGTGACAAAAATATTTGGACAAATGCAATATCAGATCAACAAGATCCTAGAGTGTGAAAGTGGGAAGTGTGACAGAAATATTTGGACAAATGAATTACCAGATCAACAAGATCCTAGAGTGTGAAAGTGGGAAGTGTGACAAAAATATTTGGACAAATGCAATATCAGATCAACAAGATCCTGGAGTGTGAAAGTGGGAAGTGTGACAAAAATATTTGGACAAATGCAATATCAGATCAACAAGATCCTAGAGTGTGAAAGTGGGAAGTGTGACAAAAATATTTGGACAAATGCAATATCAGATCAACAAGATCCTAGAGTGTGAAAGTGGGAAGTGTGACAAAAATATTTGGACAAATGCAATATCAGATCAACAAGATCCTAGAGTGTGAAAGTGGGAAGTGTGACAAAAATATTTGGACAAATGCAATATCAGATCAACAAGATCCTAGAGTGTGAAAGTGGGAAGTGTGACAAAAATATTTGGACAAATGCAATATCAGATCAACAAGATCCTAGAGTGTGAAAGTGGGAAGTGTGGCAAAAATATTTGGACAAATGCAATGTCAGATCAACAAGATCCTAGAGTGTGAAAGTGGGAAGTGTGACAAAAATATTTAGACAAATGCAATATCAGATCAACAAGATCCTAGAGTGTGAAAGTGGGAAGTGTGACAAAAATATTTGGACAAATGCAATATCAGATCAACAAGATCCTAGAGTGTGAAAGTGGGAAGTGTGACAAAAATATTTGGACAAATGAATTATCAGATCAACAAGATCCTAGAGTGTGAAAGTGGGAAGTGTGACAAAAATATTTGGACAAATGCAATATCAGATCAACAAGATCCTGGAGTGAGAAAGTGGGAAGTGTGACAAAAATATTTGGACAAATGCAATATCAGATCAACAAGATCCTAGAGTGTGAAAGTGGGAAGTGTGACAAAAATATTTGGACAAATGCAATATCAGATCAACAAGATCCTAGAGTGTGAAAGTGGGAAGTGTGACAAAAATATTTGGACAAATGAATTATCAGATCAACAAGATCCTAGAGTGTGAAAGTGGGAAGTGTGACAAAAATATTTGGACAAATGCAATATCAGATCAACAAGATCCTAGAGTGTGAAAGTGGGAAGTGTGACAGAAATATTTGGACAAATGAATTACCAGATCAACAAGATCCTAGAGTGTGAAAGTGGGAAGTGTGACAAAAATATTTGGACAAATGCAATATCAGATCAACAAGATCCTAGAGTGTGAAAGTGGGAAGTGTGACAAAAATATTTGGACAAATGCAATATCAGATCAACAAGATCCTGGAGTGTGAAAGTGGGAAGTGTGACAAAAATATTTGGACAAATGCAATATCAGATCAACAAGATCCTGGAGTGTGAAAACGGGAAGTGTGACAAAAATATTTGGACAAATGCAATATCAGATCAAGAAGATCCTGGAGTGTGAAAGTGGGAAGTGTGACAAAAATATTTGGACAAATGCAATATCAGATCAACAAGATCCTGGAGTGTGAAAGTGGGAAGTGTGACAAAAATATTTGGACAAATGAATTATAAGATCAACAAGATCCTGGAGTGTGAAAGTGGGAATATGTGAATATTTACGTTAACCTGGAAACATTTTTGTAACCAATTAACTATAAATCTACATAATGTATCTTTATTTCCAATTACTAAACAAAGCCTCATAATTTTTTATTAAGTTATACAATGTACATTGATATGACTTTTTCGTGACAGGACCATAAATCTATTTAGTAAACATGTAAAACGGATGTCACTCAGTTATTCTCAAATAAACCTACCCTTTCCACCCTTAACCAGAGTAAATTCAAAACTTCCACGGCGAGGTTTGGAAGGATTGAAATCAACTTCTACCTCACCAAAGGTCTGGCGCAAGTCTGCTACTAATGTTTCAGCCCTGCGCTTGAATACTTGTCAGGATTTGCTGAAATTGAAAACAAAAGAATTTATAGGATTATAACTTTACAAAAATGCAATTGAAACTAGAAACATCATGATGCTCGATTTGTTAGTCAATGTTAGTTACAATATGATCTAAATCAGTATATTGATGATCCTTACAGCAGTAAGGCTATCTGGATAGCATGTTGTTGAAATTCTTGTGGAATTACTTTGATATCTTTTTTTTCTTAAAAAGAATAACAACTTTTGTGTTGATGGTTATTGACCTCATCATATTGATGTGCTTTTTTGAACTGCAAGTACTTTTCACTCTGATGAGTGCAGTTATCCTATAAACTGTTAAACCTCTTTCAATTCATACTTTACATGTTATATGAGTATAACTAAGGAAACTTAAAAAAAAAAAAAAAAACCCTATTAATAGTAAAATATTGATTAATCTTGGAAAATGTAAACTATATTAGAATGTAACAAATTTAAAAAAAAAAAGGGGGGGTTGAATCTCTTAATTACAAACTCCAATTTCATATCCAACTATCTCCGTCATCACGTGACTTTTACACTTCTGTTGTATATCATTAATGGCCGATAGATTATCAATGAAAGTGAACGGGGTACATAGATAAAACGGTCATAACTTGTTTGTTATAAAGTATATTTTTCCTTCCAACCCCGCGTTTTACAGTTTATAAATTTTTACAATTAAATATGTTTTAAGTTTCAGTTCAGAAATATGATTTCGTGCTTCGAAATAAGTTTGAAAATTGAGGTGACATAGCCACACAGCCTCCGTTGACATCTTCGTTAAAACTCGACAAAATTGCAATGGGACCTTTTTGTAAAATCAATTTTCTCAATTAATTTATTGTTACTTATATCCTTCCAACCTCTAAAAAGATCGACAACATATTTATTTAAAGTAAATGGCAAACCATATCAGTTCAGGTATTAAACTTTTTGCTTCGAAATTTGTTTGAAAAGTTCATATTTTGGCAGTCTTCAGCAATATTTTCAAAATGGCGGACACTGTTGAAGGTTCATAACGACACGACATGCCGGTATTCATTTAGTTATAAATCAAAATGTAATATTTCAAATATTTATCAAAGTGTGTCTTTTTGTACTTACGAAATTTCTTTTTTCACATGTTCTTCAATATATTTATTAGAAACAGTCTCTCACACTAAAAATAAAGATTTACATGCACCGACCATGCAGTTTAGAACATTGATAGCGTGGGGCGACATGGACATATAGATTTTTGAAGATTTGTACGATGAAAATCGTAAAATTGTTAGATGCATGTCTTTTCAATAATTGTCTTACCTTAATGCAGCATATATTTAAACACTATTTCCCTCTGTGAAAGTGGATACATGCTATTTGTTTTGATAAAATTTCGAAGTTACATATAACAAAATGGCGACCAAATAATTTCAAACGTAGAGGATGTTCGACACTTAGTTTACACATGCAAATAATTCAATAAGATTTAACTGTTTGTATTGCAATTAAATATGACACGTTATTGTAACTCGTATGATAATTAAGGATAAAGCAAGATTGTGGAGATATTAATTAAGTCATCAACGTGATCAAACAAAACAAACATGGCAACGTGACCTAATCACGATGTAAATTTTGACAAGACTTAATATATATATTAGTATTATACGATTGTTTATGAAATCATTTAATGATAATATTTTATATCAACGAAAGGAAACCACGGATGGGTTGAAACAAAGATGCAATATCTATATATATATATTTTGAAATTATTACTTGGGTAACCAGTACATTTTACATAACCATAATTAAACCAGTCACATACAGAGTTATCGAACCTAATTATGACTGGAATAGTTGCATATGTGGGTGTCAAATGTTATACTACTATGAAAAGTTTCCTTAGATTTAAACTCTTAACAATTATGGTTATCATGGTTGGTTATGTTTACTATCACAATTGAAGATTTAAAGCTAGAGCTCTGGCAAAAAAAGACAAAAACCTGTTTCATACCAGTATTCAACAATGAGTTTGAAAGCGTCTGCTTCTGAGGCTTTCTTTGATTTTTTCGTCGGACTGTCTTTAACAGTTTCTTTGCTATCAGCTGTCTCTTGTGACTTTCTTTTCTTAGCAGGCATTTTAGTCTTGTTTTCCTCTTTCCCAGTTTTACACCTGGCTATCGTGCAGTAGGATGAGTCCAAAAGAGTTCCGAACTGATGTTCGTAAAAACGCGGGAAAATGTTATTGGAAAGGTTAAACAATGGAGTGTGATATTGGAATGGAACCGATTGATCGGTACGGTAGTGCTAATATAGAATATTGAGATCAATGGAATGTAAGAAATGAAACCATTTATACTCTGTTTGAAAAGAGGGAGGAATATTTGAAACATAAGGAGATTAATATGAAATTGGTATGCATATCTAGATGCATTTCAATGTTTTTGCATACATCTGTTGGGTTGATGTCCCATTGCAGTATGTCACCAGAGATATATATATATAGTTTACATGTGTATATATGTCTCTGATGTCACTAATCCCTATTCAATTCGATGTAATTAATCGATAGTTAGGAAGATAGAAAAGCACGCTCTATATCGAATTAAAAACGTTCAATCATTATTTGCCAATGGCTACACAACTGAAATCAAATTAATATTGTTTACAAATAGTTGAAGCACCTTCCTTATCATGTTGCGAAACTATTACATTGTATACTGCATCACCGCCTATCCGTCTAACTCTAAATGTCCAAGCCGCCTTTGATCTTTGCGACATGTGTTTTTGTTAATGAAACGAATGAATACTGAAAATATTTTAATTGCGCAAACATTGGTTTAACCAGAGACATATAATTATATTATAGTTCTCTGGCCAGTTTAACATGGTCCGTATTTAACCACATGTAAGTTTCTGTGGGTACATCTGGCTTTGTCAAATTCACATCTGAAAAAAACAATAAAAGACAGGATTGAAATATTTATTAAATAGTGTATAATTTATATTCTGCAAAATTTAATGCAAACCATGATCGCGCAACCTTTTATCACGCTGCTAATGCAAAATCTTAATCTACCAAGGGATGTATCGAAATATGATAAATTCAAGATTTGAAAAAAAAGATTCAAAATTAGAAAAGAACTTTAACGTACAAAAGTTTGTTATACCAATTAAAATTAATCAATTTCACGATTAAAATAGATTTTTTAAAAACGATAATAACTTTGTTTAATGATGTCAAAACATTTTTTTTCAAATTGTAAAATAGTGATATAAGTATAACGTACAAGTTAATGTATGTTGCCTTATTAGAGCCACATAACTGAAACGACCTTTCCAATAAACAGTTGTGGTGAAACAAATCCAGACAGAATATATCATAAGCCAGTTGTAATCCATCTTGTGTAGGAACTGATGGTATGTCAGTGATAGTCGAACTAGTTGGACATGGTCCAGAGTGGACAGCATGTAGTCTTGGGTGGTCACAAGTTGCTATATTTAAAGCACACCTGAAAGTGAATCAGATGTACACATTTTCAAAGTAAAGACACGAACGTTTACAAAATTTTATGTTTTCTGTAAATTATATCACAACTCTTGTAAAAACCGTAGATGCCAAATGTTACTGTGTGGTGTTTTTGGACTTTTATTTAATTTTATGCGTGGTGATGACTTTTTAGATTGTATCCTTGTTTTCTTCTTCCTCTTTTTGTCAATAGAAAATCTATATTGATATATATAATAACAATTATATTTATAAAAAATACAATAATCAGTTAAACGATATAATGACATAATGATTGTACTTCATAAATCTACAATTTATATAAACACATTGTAGTTAACTTCTCCTTAACTAATTACTATTAGATACATGCATATTAAGGTAAACTTCTCATAACTATTGAAGACATACAGATATTATATTATTTTATTGATTTTGTATTTAAATTGTATGAAAGATCAAATTTATTCATTCAGTGTATGTTCACTTGCTGTTAATATGTCTTTTGATTGAGTTAAGCCATATCAATTGATATTTTATAGTGTGTCTTTCTATGTTGGGATGTAACACTTTTGTTTCAGATAAGGGTGAAGGTTTGGTACCATTAGACGTTTAACCTCCGCTGCACTTGTAAGCACCTGTCCGAAGTCAGGAATCTGATGTACAGTAGTTGTCGTTTGTTGATGTGGTCACAAGCATAAGTGTTTCTGGTTTCTCGTTTTTTATATAAATTAGAGCGTTGATTTTCCCGTTTGAATGGTTTTACACTAGTAATTTTTGGTGCCCTTTACTGCGATATACTTGCTGTTCGGTTTGAGCCAAGGCTCCGTGTTGAAGACCTTACTTTGACCTATAATGGTTTACTTAATTTATAAATTATGACTTGGATGGAGAGTTGTCTAATTGACATTCATACCACCTCTACCTATAGCTATATATTGTGGTAATCTTCTCGTAACTATTGGATACATACATGTTGTAGTATGTTTTGCCGTCTGACCCACATGTTCTAGCCTCATCACGTGCTCTGCAGTTGATTCTGTCTGCAAGCTCACAATAATATCTCGTCAAGGCTCTGGTATTACAAGGTGATACAAAAACTGAGAAAAGAACTTATCAATTGGTCTGTGATCGTCTATACACGTATAGCATTTTACTTGCCTTATGCATGTTTATGATACAGGAAATATGTGCTTTGGACATTGATCTAATTTTTTAATATTTGTTTTGTAATTGTTTGTTTTTTTAATATTTCAACATACTTTCACTTACTAGTATTCAGTGTGTTTCTTAAAAAAAAACAACCTCATTATATAGTTTAAAAAAACAATCGAATAGAAAAAAGAAATTAATATATTTAAGAAATCGTCTGGTGTGCGTTCAACATATCACCATTTTCCAGTGGCAATTCATATACTTTGCCTTCCATTTTAATTCCTCTACATATAGCATATATAACTTTCCAATTTTATTAATTGTTCATTTGCTCTCATCTTGAATATGCATGAAACATTTGTCACTGGCATCAACCAAGCATTAATTCTTACATGTTGCATGATATTTAGATTAATTAACTTCCATTTCTCCACAAAAAAAATCAAGGTCACAGTAGGTCAGTTACTTTTTGGTTGCATGGCTAGAAGGGTTGTAAACATTAACTAGATACAAAAAAAACTAGTCTTACAATGCAGAATGTTGTTTGATTGTATGTTGTTTATATAACGTTCTCCAATCTTGGAAGGATCAATGATGATTTGAGTTAGGGTGTTTAAACTACTGGCATGTGTCAGTAACTGCCAGTAGTACTCTGCTTGTCATTATATTTAGTTGCCTATTCTAGCATCGGACTCGGACTTCTTTTAAACTGACTTTTACTGTGCGCTTTTATTTTTGTGTGTGGCTTTTCATTGACTAGAGGTCAAGGGGAAGGCGGAGAACTCACAAAACATGTTAAACCCGCCAAATTCATTTGCGCTTATCCCAAGTCAAGAACCTCTAGCCTTCGTAAATCTTGTGTGATTTAAAAAAATGGTTGTTTTTTTACATTGACTAGAGGTATAGTGGAAGGTGGGCAACTCACAAAACATGTTAAACCCGCCTCATTTTTGCGCCTGTCCCAAGTCAGGCAACTTTAGCCTTCGTTAGTCTTGTGTGATTAAAAAAAATATGATTGATTCATTTGTATGTTTTGGAGTTTTGTGTTTACAATCAATATTGTTTTTTTGTCAGCTCAAGACCGCCTTTGAGTGCAGAATTTTATCGCTGCATGGGTCTAAGATCTATATGTGGCCATAATGTTCAGTGTTCTGCTCATTGTTCGGGTCGTTGTCTTCCTTCGGAAATTCAAAAACAAATTAAAACTAAAAAAGCAAACCGACATTTGAACCCGTGTAAATACTGTATAAGGACATGCATTAAATTTTTAAGATTCTTTGCTAAATTTCTCACAGAGGGGTAAAACGCAGATAACAAGTATTGTTTATAAAACATATTGTCTTAACTAACAATATACTACATACCTTGGATGATCAACACAACTAAAATGAAATCATAATTCATTTCCACATAAATTCCGTGCTCAAAATATCCTTCTGTTTCAAATGATAAGTTATCATAAAGAAAGAAATAACCTTAGGAATTTGCTTTTGTGGCCTAGATTTAGGTAACTGGAAGGGCATAAAATTAGAGAGAACATGTTTTTGAATTCAACAGAATGTGTATACCTGTTTGACTTTTTTTTTAATCAACATGATACGTAGACATTTAATTCATGTATGTATGTATACGAGATCGAAATAGCCATGAAGACTATCACAAAAAAAATAATATTATTTATATGTAATAAAACTTCAAGGGGGACACCCCCCAATAGACTATGCATTGTTCTTTTTTGGCCCGTTCATTTCAGAGTATTTCGGACTATATCCTTATGCGGTCACAATTGATAGCGTATTTCTTTAATGGTGTTGCATTGACCGCAATGGCTAGTAGAAATGTAAAATAAATGTGTAGAATTCGATCCTTTATACACAACATTCCATAGATCTTATGTAAACTCTACAGATATACATCGCTGAGATAAGGCAGTCGTGATATAGTGTCACAAGTTTTTGACATTGATAGACAAGAGAGTACTAAACACCAACGTAACGATGCTTCGATATATAATTCTTTTAGTGCCTGCCATTTGTAAGTAAAACATATTTTTTTCAGGATTATATATAAGATAAATGAAGATGCGAAAAAAATGTCAATGAGACAGCAAAACGACGACTCAAATATCAAAATGACATCTAGAGGTCAAGCGACATATCGGCAGTAACAGCAGGTGTCTATATTTAGCTCTCAAAAAGTCCAGAGTGGAAATAGTTTTTTACAGATATCCGATGAACACTAAATTCTATAAAGTTACTTGAAAAAATTTCAACATTCCCTTTTAAAAAGTTAATCTCGTTTTCACAAATAAAGACGACGGAAAAGCACAGTAGGTAATGAGTATGATGAAAAAATAGTTTCAATACACACAGCAATAAAATACTTGACTATATAAACGAGTCTGATATATATAAATGATTTACTGAAAATTTCATTTAATTCAAATCGTTTAACTTTTTGAAATTAAAAAAGGTCCTTTTCTTTTGACTTTGTTTAACGGTAATCCCTAGATGTTATAGTTGACAATATTGTATGGCTTTGGCTCATTATTGAAGGCTGTACTTTGACGCATCGTTAATGTCGTATTCTTATCATTTGGTATTAGCTGGATAGTCTAAAAATCCCCATGTTCTTTGTACGTTTTCGTTCATGTAATTATTCAGATAATTGTTCTTTCTATTTGTTCACTCACTGTTTAGTTGATTTGGTTGTAGCGGTAAAAAAAACTACGGAAGGTCGCCAGAAATTACACTAAAAAAGTATAGGTTAATAGGAGTGAAAACAGGATGATTGTTGCATGAGATAGAATCAAGTTATTCTATTCCGAAAGAACAGTGAAATTGTATGAATACGATAATGTTGCATGACTAGCTCCACACGAGTGAGATATTGGTATGGATAACAGTAGGGACTGGATTAGTTAAGAGATGAATTTGCACGGAACTGCGTGCTGTTAATGTTCTGTATATTGCAAATTGAAATCTATTGGAGTTGTTTGATGGTCGTTGGTTGATTTTAATTTGAATTGGGTTTTTTTTGTTGTTGTTTTTTTGCTTACATGCAACAGGATGATTCTTGCATGAGATGGAATCAAGTTGCTACATAATATTCTTTAACCTGATTTTTTTACTTCTTATGAGGCAGATGAATATATTTCAACACCGATTTTCGACATATTTTTGTCCTCTTTTAGTTTTAATCGTCCTAGCGGAGGAATATCAGAGAGAAAGAAGAGGTTATCGTTGTGCAATGTTTCTGGGACATCATTGTTTTGGTGAACCATATGACCCCCAGTGCGGATCTAACAACATGACTTATTATAATAAGTAAGTTTTACAATACGTTTTATAATAGAAACAGAATACAATTGAGTGTGGATAAACTCCAAAATAATTCAATAACTACTTTGCACTAAAAGAGCAATTTCGTTGAAACAGTGGCGGATCCAGAAATTTTCATAAGTGGGGGCCCACTGACTGACCTAAGAGGGGGCCCGCTCCAGTCACACTTCAGTGATTCCCTATATAAGCAACCAAACTTTTTCACAAAAGGGGGGGGGGCGGGCCCCCTGCCCCCCTAAATCCGCCTCTGTTGAAATGAAAAGTGCATCTCTAAACTACCAACGAAAGGTCATTTACCATAGCATACAATTACTAATTATCAATTACTATCATTCCCTAGTTTACTGTCCACAGCGGTCACTGATAATATATATTGTATGTTTAATGCATATTGTCTCATAAAACTGCATTTCAGTGGCGTCTCTTTCTTACAGATGCGATTTCGCCAAAAATCACTGCCGAGTAAGAACTATTCATCTAGCTCACAATGGCACCTGTCATGGAGAAAGTCAAGAAGGTTCTCTGACCCACGGGGAATGGATCGTACTCCAGTATACATGTGAAATGCTGTTGTTGAAAGGCTGTCCCGATGATATTGCTGAGATATGTGCTTCAAACGGAAAGACATACAATAATGAGTATGACAAAAAAACATTATTTACACTGCACTTTAAAATACCATTGATATTCAAAAACATTATTTACACTGCACCTTAAAATACCATTGATATTCAAAAACATTATTTACACTGCACTTTAAAATACCATCGATATTTAAAATCATTAAGAGATAAGATATACGCTTGGCCATTCGACTGAATTTTTCCGTATATTATAAATCGATTGACAAGCAGTCAATCTAACCATGTGAAGTCAAACTCGACAGTTTATCTTTTGCCTATTGTGGTTGGCTGTATAGGGTGGTTTTTTTTTTAACGTTCAGCGACAATTATTACATTATAAATACTTCAGGATAGCATACTATATGCTCCAATCGTATATATACAATTGTTTTGAAAAATACATTTAAACTTAAGAAACGTACTCGCAGATTTCAATTTAAGGTTTATGTTTTGGACTAAAATATGTTAAATGTTTTATGAAAAGTGATTTGTGGTAAAATCAACTTGAACCTTTGTACATATGTTCATTATGAAGAAAAGCAATTAATATGTACTCCAAATTAGATTTAAGACAAAGAAACATCGCAATTTTCTAAATTTAGAAATGTGATAGTAGAAGTGGTTATGCATGGAGCCTTATTGACCCATATTGTTGTTGTTGACTAACATTTTGTCGACAGTAACAGCAAAGTAAGCATAAAAGAAAGGGTGTTTATGGAACTACGTAATATATAGGCTGTATTTTGTTGTTGTTGAAGTTGAAGTTAGATGGAATAATAACTTATTTTATACATTACAGATGTGAATATGAACTGCAAAGATGTATGCACCCAGAGCTTACAATTGTGAAGAGAGAGGCTTGTCTAGCTTAGGTTTCATCTACGATATTAAAATATTTAAACATTAGTTCAAATGTATTTTTATATATCTTATGACTTTCATCGTAACTGACTAAGAGAAAAATTATGTCATCTTTACAGCTGAGTGAATTGAGTATGAAGGTAGAGCTAATATCTTTGGCTAGTCTGCATGCTAGCTAAACCGTGAAATCATTAAAAGTTAAGATATATTACACTCCATTCGACGTAGTCTAGTCCTACAGGCAGATAGTTTCGTTATCTGTCGGACTAGTCTTCTCTTAAAGGAAGGTAGTTTACCTAATCTCTTCACGGTTTAGCTAACAAACAAGTTAACCAACGAGATAACCTTAACCTACACACTCATTGCAATCGGCTGTAATGGGAAAACTTTAGGTGTACTAAACAAGTCATCCATTAATAGCATGTTTGTGACAATACTAAAAGTGAGCTGCCACTTCGACTAGTTTGGACAATCTACTTTATAAACCAAAGCCTTTACAATGGTCACATGTTTTATTGTCAAATGATATTATGTACATATAAAGCTTTTGCAGATTCTCCTTATAAGCTCTTAACACCGGTTAAATGTCATATTCTATAGCGCCAACTGTACAAAGTGTCTCACAATAACAACGCTCTAGTCCTATTCTTTAAATAGTCTATGTTTCAGCTTTCAGATATTTTCTTGTACAAGTAACTTCTTTGTCGCCCTCATATGCAACTAGTTTCTAAAATTAATAAATAAAGAAACATAAGAAATTAACAAGATTAATGGGAGTAATATGTGTTCGTGTTTTGTCATACAAATAATTGGACAAATTGGAAGGCATTACTCAAAAGTGATCAAATACTACATGGTTTTACACGAAGTGGAATCCCAACTATTCTATATATATGCCAATGCATATCAAAGAATACTTTTTACATTTGTATTTTATATGCCAGTTCTTCCAGCATATCGATTTTGCAAGAGTGAATTTGTTACTCTTGAAATACGAACAAAATGACATACATAAAATGACGACATGGTCAAAACTCGAACAAACTACGCTGGCGCTGTAGTTGTGGTTTATCGCAGAGATACTGTACAAATAATGTCTTTCTATAAACTTTGTGTACTTAAAATCCCAGTACTGAGGTTTTCATTGATAAAAATACAAGTAAATACACATTAACACTGGCGGATCTAGAAATTTTAATAAGTGGGGGTCCACTGACTGCCTAAGAGGGGGCCCGCTCCAGTCACACTTCAGTGATTCCATAAATATAAGCAACCAATTTTTTCCCAAAAGGGGGGGGGGGCGGGCCCCTGCACCCCCCTTTAATTCGCCTCTGATTTGTATGGAACTCCGTGTTGATATCCGTACTTTGACCAATGATGGTTTTTCTTTTAGAAATTGTGACTTAGATGGAGAGTTGTCTCATTGGCTCACACACCACATCTTCTTATATCTAATGACATATAACTTACCAGCGTCATTGTATTGCCATCAAATTCTCGTGATATCAGTGAATTACAGTCTCCCTTCTGGTCAATGTCTAATCTGTTACCGTCCAATCGTGCTATACTCTGTAACATAATCATATGATTTATATCAAAAGCCTTATTAGATTGTTTTGAAAACGCCAATGCTTCTGATCGGACATAGTGCATAATTTAACAACTTATATCCTGGAACCATTTCATGATTTATACTAACTTCCACTTGATTGATAACGGAATTCATATGATTAGACCTTATTTTTGGTTGCTATAAATGATCGATAAGCTCCACCATTTGGTCAGCGACACAGAATCGTTATATGCTAGCAAAATGCATTCATGAAATGGTTTCGGTTGATATTGAGATCGATCTTGTTATGTCCAATTTTCTAAATTTTTTTAAACTTTTTCTACATGTTCTATGTGTATCCAAACTTGGCACAGAGAGTTCTTGGTGAAGGTTTATTTATTGAATACGAAAAGACACGCGATTATATCTTTTTTTCAATTATCACAATTGCCAACCCCCAAAATAAGTGAACACTACCGTAAAAAGAGATAAGTGAACGAATTTCGAAAAGGGCGCGGGTTGCTTTTGGTTCCGTTTGTTGTCACGATTTGATGCATGCATAGGTATTGTGGTACATTTCTTTTCTACAACTTTTTATTGGTTACAGCATGAAAGTACTACACTGTACTCACTTTAAATGCTGCTTAAAGTTTGACTGGTTCTACTTTATAAATTTTCTGTTTACAAAACTTTGAATTTTTCGAAAAACTAAGGATTTTCTTACCCCAGGAGTAGATTACCTTAGCCATATTTGGCACAACTTTTAGGAATTTTTGATCCTCAATGCTCTTCAACTTTGTATTTATTTGGCTTTTTAACTATTTTGATCTGAGCGTCACTGATAAGTCTTATGTAGACGAAACGCGCGTCTGGCGTATAAAATTATAATCCTGGTACTTTTGATAACTATTTACACCACTGGGTCGATGCCACTGCTGGTGGACGTTTCGTCCCCGAGGGTACCACCTGCCCAGTAGTCAACACTTCGGTGTTGACATGAATATCAATTATATGGTCATTTTTATAAATTTTCTGTTTACAAAACTTTGAATATTTAGGCAGTTAAGCTGCCTAATGCGAGCACCCTAAATTTGTGTTCTACCCAATAAATGCTGAAATATGTGCCATTGTTGTTATCTAGCTGGATGTTATGTTATTCATAACTAATTGGACAGTTTTTTCATACTTTTAATTCTTGATTACAAAAAATATAATCAGAAAAACCTTAAATGATCGTCGATTTATCCAAAAGTTTTGAAGTTGCACATAGGAAGTAGAGCACATTAGGAATCTTTATGTAGTTTATTATCCCCTGTGATTTTGGCTAAGCTGTCAAAGAACAAATGTATGAAATGTTTAATCACCGAAAATTTATAAAGACAAGTAGTTTAGATTTCCCAAATGGCAAAAGTCGTAGGAATATTGTTTGTCGTCAATACGTAGTCAACTACGTCAGTAGTCTTAAAATAAGTTCCACTGTTCATGCTGTTGGCGGCAAATTTTTGTACCTTTTCTATTTGGAGGCAGGGGTTCAATTAGCGGTTGTCCGAGGTCTTCGAACTTCCACTTTTGCAGTCGGACTTTTGACTTGGTTACTAGCTACGCCCGACATGCACGACTTGAGAGGAAATAAAAAAATAACTTTGCAAACCTTTTTACCAAAGTCTCCTAATAAACGATCTCAAAACTTGTTTTTAGCATTATTATTCATAACAGCGATGTTCATTTTATTCAACCGCTAACTTTATACAGAAAATTGCCGACAAATAATGTGTAAATTCGAGTAAAATCGTATCTGACAAAAACAATATTGAAAACAAAATGGCTGACATGAGAAGAAAATTCTAAAATCGGATCCGATTCCGGAAGCTGATATGGGTAATTCCGGGTTTTGGCGATCTTTGAACTTTAAAAAAAATCAGACAGATGACAAAATACATCTTTGCATGGTAAATAAATATAAACACTAGAATTGAAAACCAAAAGATATATGTAAAAGAATGAAAAAACTAAAAATATTTTGTACTGAAAATGTGAGAAACGTACAATTAAATACAATGATGATGAAGTAGAGCAGAATATAATGGTGCAAGAGTGCCAGCGTTCTGAAGATCCATAGGTATCCATAGGAAACTCAAAATTACTTTTTGACAAATTTTAATGTAAAAAAACTCAATGTGAGTCTTTGTGACAGCTGGGAACAGTATATCTAACAATATATATGGTGTTGGTGACAGTATAAATTTTCTTTATCAGTAATAAATGTTGGTAAAGCAAGTTAGATTCTTTTAAAGTGTAAACATATTACTAGATGGGTATTTTTTTTTTCTCAATTTTGATGGGTCAGTTAAAATAGCTAGAAGTTTCTTATTTTACACATATAGTGCATCTAGATTATATGATACCTGAATGTAAGCAAATTATATGTATGTGGAGTCCTTTGGGGGCACTCTACCCCCTCCTGTTTGATAACTTTGAAACGGATGAGATCCCCACCTCTCAAACATATACATTCATGTATGGGACTATATAACTAATCAAATGAAATATAGGTGAAGTCCCTAGGGTCACCCACCACCTCCTGCTTCAGAACTTGGAAACAGTCGGGATCCTCATCCCTCAACCATATTTATTCATGTATGGGACAATATAACCAATCAAATGAAATACAGGGGGAGTCCCTTGGGTCACCCCACCACTCCTGTTTGGGAACTTTGAAACAGTCCAGATCCCCAATCATAAACCATATATATTCATGTATCGGACAATATAATAAATCAAATGAAATATAGGGGGAGTCCCTGTGGGTCATCCCACCCCTCCTGTTTGAGAACTTGGAAACGGTCGAGATCCCCACCCCTAAACCATATATATTCATGTATGGGACAATAACACAAATCATATGAAATATAGGTGGAGTTCGTGGGGCCACTCTACCCCTTCCTGTTTGAGAATTTGAAAACGGTTGAGATCCCCTCCATAAACCATATATATTCATGTATTGGACAATATAACAAATCAAATGAATTAAAGGGGGAGTCCCTAGGGTCACTGCACCCTCATGTTTGAGAACTTGGAAACAGTCGAGATCCTCACCATGTAACCATATATACTCATGTATGGGACTAAATAACAAATAAAATAAAATATAGGGGAAATCCCTGCGGTCATCCCACCCCTCCTGTTGTTTGAGAACTTGAAAACAGTCGAGATCCTAACCATAAATTAAACCATATATTTTCATGTATGGGACAAAAGAACAAATCAAATGAAATATAGGGAGACTCCTAATGGTCACCCTACCCAATCCTGTTTGATAACTTGGAAACAGATGAGATCCCCACTCCTCAACCATATATATCCATGTATTGGAAAACATAACAAATCAAATGAAATATAGGGGAAGTCACTGGGGTCCCCCACCCCTAAACCATATATATTCATGTATGGGACAATATAAAAAATCAAATGAAAAATAGGGGTAGTCCCTGGGGTCACTCACACCCTCTTGTGTGTGTTTTGAGGTAAAAGATTGGGATACTAATACCTAAACCATATTCATTCCTGTTTTTGATTTCAAAAAGATTGAATGACATACAAGATCAATCTCATAGGCGTCACATATGCATATCACTTTGCTAGACCTAACACCTGTCATTTTATTCCAAACTTAGACATCATGGACTTGGATTGAAGGTGGGAGTCATTTACATTTACTATGGACAGGTCAGTCAGACCTCACTATTGATCCCTGTAGTAGTAAACATTTTTCTGATTTGTGTCTCATAACTTTTGTACTGTAGAACACAAACTCAGTTTTCTTTCCAGAGAAGCAAGTCTATTCATACTTTTACAAGCTCGTACTAAAGTCAACTTGAAATACTATCAGTCAACTAATACAAAAAATTACGATAAACTAGAAGAACTGCAATCATTGCGAATTTGTACCACTGCTGACTCGAGACTCATAAGCATGAAAAAAAAATATACTTGATATATACGTTGCTATTGAAAACCTTGATAAAATAGGAATTATTTGCCTTAATGATTAATTCATTAAATGAACATAAATGTACAATTATATATGAATGTTTAATGTTTGTTCTTTTAAATCTTTAAAAACAAAATTGAAGCAACATTGCCACAGTTTTCATAATTATGTTTGCCTTGGTTTTTGGTTAACTGCCTACAGTGCTTACAGCGCTTTGATTCGAAAAACTAAGAATTTTCTTACCCCAGGAGTAGATTACCTTAGCCATATTTGGCACAACTTTTAGGAATTTTTGATCCTCAATGCTCTTCAACTTTGTATTTATTTGGCTTTTTAACTATTTTGATCTGAGCGTCACTGATAAGTCTTATGTAGACGAAACGCGCGTCTGGCGTATAAAATTATAATCCTGGTACTTTTGATAACTATTTACACCACTGGGTCGATGCCACTGCTGGTGGACGTTTCGTCCCCGAGGGTATCACCAGCCCAGTAGTCAGCACTTCGGTGTTGACATGAATATCAATTATATGGTCATTTTTATAAATTTTTTGTTTACAAAACTTTGAATTTTTCGAAAAACTAAGGATTTTCTTACCCCAGGAGTAGATTACCTTAGCCATATTTGGCACAACTTTTAGGAATTTTTGATCCTCAATGCTCTTCAACTTTGTATTTATTTGGCTTTTTAACTATTTTGATCTGAGCGTCACTGATAAGTCTTATGTAGACGAAACGCGCGTCTGGCGTATAAAATTATAATCCTGTTACTTTTGATAACTATTTACTCCATTTTGAATACGGTGCGGTCACTGTTGTGATGCGATGACGTTTTGATTTTTTTTTTTTTTGCTTTTAGTCCATTTTTATCGAGATACATAATGGTGCTTAAAAATTTCATTGGTTTTTAGTCATACACTATTCTGCATGAGCAATGAATTGTAATATTTCTTTCATCTCTGGGCTGGGGTTTATTCCCAATTTAATTTTATACGAGCCAAAATGTTGGATGTTTTTGGGTTTTTTTAATAAATTAAAATGCATTCACGTAAATTTTGAAAACATATAGTTATTCAAGTTGAGTCATGATTTTAACATTTTTCATGCAAAAAGGACTATACCTGAAACGAAAATTAAGATGAACTTTATTAAACAAAACACAATCAAGAATGATATTTCTTCTTAGAGTAAGTCTACAGAAAATATCCCATTTGCCATTCTATACACTTTCAGAAATGGGATATATAAGAGGTGAGAAAAGTGGGGATGTGTGATATAGGGAAAAAGTGGGGATGTGGGATATAGTAGGTAAAACGTTGAGGTGTGGGATGAAGTGAGTAAAAAAGTGGAGTATGGAGAAAATTTTGGAAATGAGCGCCCCGTGTCATCTCTCATAGAAACAGGATCCAATTTATAGCCTTTAAGTTGTCTATTAGTTACCTTCACTTTTCGTCCATCTGCTGTAGTTTCATTGAATTCTTCATTAAGTTTAAAAGTAATCTCTGTTGTTTTTATAGTAGTTATAGTTTTGATGGTCCAGTTGTCACCATCCACAGATATTTCTATTGTTGGCTTGGCCATGTTTGCCATCTTTCTCATTACTAACCCGACACCTAAAAACATCATGCATAATTAATAATTGATTTGTATTTGATTCAGGTTCAGTGGCCAATATTTCATACATAAATGAAAAAATGTCTACCTTGTGTTAATCTGTCTTTTATGTGCGTGGGTGTTGTTGTATTGCTTAATTTAGCATTGAAATATACCTCACATAACTTTTTATGTATATCCAAAATACTATGCTGTAATAATTATATGCAAGATTTTGGGTACTAATGTTATCACCCCTTTAGATTTTTCAAAAATATGGACTGCATAACAAGTATCAATATTTGACATCATACTTAATCAATTTGGTCGTCACTTTTCAATGGATGAAATCATGTATAGTTGATGATTAATTTGTATTTGTGTCAAGTTCAGTGGCCAATATTTCATGCATAAATAACAAATGTCTAACGCGAATAAGAACCACTGAATCATGACAGGAGCGGGTCCCCTCTTTGACAGTCAGTTGGCCCTTTGTGACAATTTCTTGGTCTGCCAACGGTACGTGTGTTAATTTTTGTGTCTTTAATTTGCGTGGAATGTTGTCGGATTGCTGTCGCATTTGAAGTATACCACATAACACTTTTGATTTATATCTGAAATAATTTGCCGTTGTAACATATGCGCGCACGATTTGGAAATTTAATGTTTTTACCACTTTTGATTTTTCAAAAGAAAGAAAAATATTAACTGCATATCAATTACAGTTCTTGTTGGACATGCACCATATCAAATCACATAGAGCATTGTTGAGTCGTCACTTTTCAATGAATAAACTGCATTTTTTTTAGAAAACATGTCAATTATCTATACTACTGTTTTGAAAAACTTTTCCCTGACATATCATCGTAGCTATACATCTGAAGCATTTTGAATTTCACTTTTTCGTTTTAATTGAATTTCTCTATAAGGAAAATGGGCGTTAAAGGAGGTTTGCATTTCATTACTTTTAACTTCCAGATCAAGCTGACCGTGTATCTATTATCTAATAGAGTAATTGTTGGAAGGGGTCGTGCCCTATATTAATTACATTTGTGTCCATTTGATTTGACAGGTCAGGTGAAAAGTCACCGGACTATCCTCAGTACAGGAAGATAAATGACTTATATAATGGTCATCGGTTATCAAGTTGACTAACGTAGCGAAACAAAATATCATAGTAAACAACATATAAAAATACGACTGTATTTCTTTAAACAGGGTCGAGTAAATAATGGCGTATATTGCATTAAATACGAAAACAAAATCAATTAAATTCCATATTATTATGAGAAACAATGAGTTGTCAGACAAACTGTCATACTCGTATTGTTGATGAGATTTTTTTACATGTCTGGTAAGCAAACATTGATATTTCTTTTTGAAAATGAAAATAAGTTTTTTTTATGCTGCAAAACGCTGCAATGAAATTTTATTAGAGCAAACATATATTTTATACTCGTGATAATTGACTTGCATTTGTATTATATCTAAAAAAATGTTCTATAGTCTCTCATAACTCTCTATAGAGTGGTTCGTGTTGTTATCTTGTGTTTAACAATGCTATATATTTTATATGTAACAAGTGGTGAAACTTTAATAAAGTATTTGTATAGTCTTGTCTAGAAATAAAACTGTCGAATCATACGGTATATTTTTTACATCCTTTTCCACAAATGCACAGATATAATTATGCGCATTTAATCTTCTCCATTTGTTTTAGGTTGGTTTCGTGCATTAAAATGTGCATTAGATTATGATCATCTTTAATATGATATCGTACACGTGTACCATACACTCTCAAATTCATATGTAAAAACCTTTGATCTCCACTTAAGAAGTAGCCACTTTTAACCACGTATACTAACAACAGAGGAAAATATAAATAAATTAACGTCACTAGAAAATATTCATATAATAAGTTTATCTTCCAAATTCAATAATTAAATAGATATCCAGCTGATAAATTCAGTTTTAAGAGTACACAATGAAAACATGCACTCCATAATATTATTAATACATTATCTAAAATTTTACATTATTTACATTATCAGAAATACTACATTACATCTACCCAATACCTTACCCAATGCTTTCATATAATCATCAAAATTATGAGATTCTGCCATTTTCCATGTTCCCAAGGCTAAGTCTGCCATTGTAAATATAATTACTATTTTATAGGAATAGTCCAGTTGATGTGTCTATACAATACAGTAAATCGATTGAAGGTGCAGTAAAGAAAAAATAACTCATGACAGTAATCTTTCATAAAATTGGCGGGAAATTCGGTACACGCGTCTTTTAACTAATTTTTCATTGAACTTTTTTATTTTTTAATGTATCATCGTCAAGGAGTTTGGTTAGTTCAATATTATACACTTATTGACTGGCTATGAGGACCACGGCCCGAGGCGGTAACTATTTCCCGACGTGAGAAATTTAAGTATCAGATGTTTATTAGTCTGAATAAAAAAAAAATCACATCAGGACAATAAAAGATTTTGAGTAAGTAAGGCAGCTATTTTCTGGGTAGGAAGGGTAAGGGCCTAAAAACAAAAAAAGATGGATAGAAAATATTCCTTCTTTCTTGTTCCAGAACGAGTCGGATTACGCCCGTTTTTGATCGAAAAAAAATCAATAGCTGACAGTGATGTTTCTTTTTCTACCATAACCATTCACGCCCCCTTTCTTTGAATCCAGTGGCGGTTCATTCAACCTATGCCAACATTTTGAAATTAAGGTTTAAAATTGAATGAAAATATGTTGGCATAGGTTGAAAAAAATATAACAGATTAAGTGTTATAAAAACAAAAATTAATTAGAGGCCAATCAATTTACAACCATGCAGTTTAAAATGGCAGCAGTCCTTTTGCGCCAATTACAGTTTTTCAGGGGTATCATTTGCGCCAATTTTTTTTCCCAAATGTATCAATTGCGCCAATATTCGAAACTTATTTGCGCCAATTTACCCGTACACATATCTATCATAGATATAAACGATTAATATATATTTTTTTCTTAGTTTTGGCTTAAAAAGTATCGTATGTTCGGAGATCTTTCACCATGAAGATGAGCATCTGAAGAGAAATGACTTTAAATGCATTAGACAGTCAATGTACAAAGAGAGAATAAAAAAATATTGCTTTGTTGAATATTTAATAAAGATATACCAATAGAGAAGAACATAGAAGCTTTTTCTGATAATGTTTTGGCTACATATGTTGATAACACAGTGCCTTGTTCTCACAATGCGTATGGGCTTTGTTATTAATAGGAATTATTATGAACTGTTTTATGCGTTTCAACCTTAAATGTTTGTGTATTTGGACAATACAATGAAGTTACAAGCTACTACATACATTAAACTGGGAAGTACCCATGCAGCAGCAGAAAGAAGATATGTTTCAAAAAAGGAGTAGGGAAGTCATTTTTCTTCTAATTGGCGCAATCGTATGGTGTTTTTTTTGTGGCTAGGATGAAAAATTTTGTCCTGTCTTTTTTTTTTAGTTGTAAACTCTGTCCTGCCTTTTTATTTTTCACTCTATTCGGTCCTGCCTTTTTTTTATTAGTTTATCCTGACTTTTTTTTAACTTAATTGTCATCCTGCCTTTTTTTGGCAAAGTGTCTCATCCTGCCTTTATAATTTTACTCAAAACTCCTGTCCTGCCTATTTTTTCAAATTTCATCCAAGCCCCCCCCCCCCCCCCCCAAAAAAAAAAAATTCAAATGGTAGCTCCCTTAGTCTATCAAATGACAAGAATATTGTAATTTATTGAATAGAAAAACAGCCACGTACTTTATGATTTGGAAAGGGGGTAAACAAAATATATTGCATACCAATATTTCATTATGCATGTATGTATAACAACATTAGGCGTCGGTCCGACGTTCGTAAACTCTTCACTTATTAAACATCTACCTGAAAACCAGTATCCATGATTAAAGGAAACTCATGTCATTTTTCATATTAAATGTATTATCAGACCTTTTTATGCTCGATTTGAGATCTTAGTTTATTGTTCAACAACTGGACAAGGCTGTGGTCAAACAAATTTTATGAGTAGTTTTAATACCGAGGGTGTGTCTTGTTTTGTTAGTTCTCATTGGTTTGAAGTTTTAAGACCTTCATTTTTGGCCATTGGAAAATTTCCCGCCAAAGTGTTTCAAATTGCACTTTGTCTTCAAACGAACAAGATGGACACAATTTACAGAAGCAAAAGATTTACGATGTAAACTTTGAAACTGTTCGTGAAGCCACAAAAACCCAAGGTAAATATTCACCTCTTGATATGCTTCCAGGTTATTTTCATTATATGAATCATTCAGAACACCGCTTTTAAAATCTTTTCTCAAAAATTTTGGATATGAAAACAGAAGACCATCTGAAGAAATTTGAGAAGCTGGCTCGTGTTCATTTATCGTTCTAAATATGCATGAAACATTTGCCACTGGACGTTAAGCAACCAACAATAAACTAGACTGGGTTGATGCATTCCGGCATGATTTGTCAATTTTGCAATAGCAAATATATTAATGTTTGTAAAAGTCACACAAACTGAAAAGGAATATTCATTAATATAGATAGCATATATTTTGCTCAACTATCGATAGCAAAGTTTTGAAAATTCTTATTTATATTTTTTTCGTATTTTACTGATAAATGGACTTATATTTTTTTACAGTTAACATGAAGATGCAGCCTGGGGTTGAAGTGTATATATATGATTAAGCTATATTTCAAAAGGTAGAAGAACTTGATTCTTCATATCTGTCCTTGGTCCACTTTTTAGTTTATCAGTTTTCGTGGTCAAACTTAAAAATTTGAATGCAGGTTCTTTGAGCCTCATGCTTCAGATTTTACTGTTCTTTAACAAGTTAAAAAGAGTTCCCTTGAGGGCAATTCTTTGTTATCTGAGCAAAATTCAGTTACATATTTTTTTGCAATACTTTTGTCAGGTGAAAATATTTGGCTACACGGCTGGTTACTCAAGTGTGAAGTTAGTAGATTTGAGTGTATAAATTATCATGTGATCAACAGGTTTGAATTGGGCTTCATTTTTAGTTTAAATTGATCTTTACTTGGACAAACCCCTGTGTTTTTCCTTAAATTTTTTGGGGACATCAAATGAGTTCAAAGTTATAGAAGATTTAAGGTATCATTTATTTATCAGAAATTTCTTTAATGTGATCCATTTTGTTTGATTTACTACTAGAGATGTAAAACATCTTCTTAATGTCTGTGCATGTCTATGATAAGCTTTACTTGAGATACAGCATAGAGCTTTTACTTTAACCATTTAAGATTCATGATTGATTGTTGGTTGCATAATGTCCAGTGGCAAATATAACAAGAAGAATAGAGCTCACATTCATGTATCTGTCTAGAGAACAATTAAGTTTAACCAATCAAATTTGGGTAAAGTTATTGAACTGGTTGGCAAAACTTACTGAAAACATCTATGTTGAAAACCTTGTATTACATGTAGGGTCAATACTCAAAAAGAGTATTGGAGCAACATTGCTAAATCAAAAAATTTCCCAACAAAACTTTAGGGAAGGTATGGGTACAGTAAACACACATACTTTTTTGTTTGCAACATATTTTCTGGAATAATTTTAATATTAAATGTTTCTTTTCAGTACTTTGACACTACAAACTTAGTCATCTAAAATCTAAATTGGTATTCAGATGCATCTAGGAAAGCAAGACAGTATATCAACTTCATTTCACAAACATGTTGATTTTCCCTTGATACAGTAGACCAAGTGAATACAGGTATAGTCAAATAGTTTATTACAAAACTTAATAAAAATTTTTTTACCATCCGGATTACTAGCAGTTTTATCTGATAATATATTGTACTATATGTATATTAACAATTAGATTGTAAGTTTCTGTAATGATCTAAACTAAATATACCTGAAAAAAATTTTCATAAATGTTTGAGACTGAAAGCTTCTGAATTTGTTTTTTGATGATGAATTTCTCCCAAAATTCTTTTTGATAAACTTTTCTCAGATTTGACTACTATTATGATTTGGACATTAAAGTATACAGTGGTATTCATCTTTGATAGACCTAGTGCTACAGTTTAATAGGTAAACAAAGAATATGCACACAGGAATATCCATCCAGAACACAAAATCAGTACATAGACAGCATAAATAAACAAACAAAAGAAAGGGAAAGTGCTTTTATTGCTGTTCTTCATCTCATACATAATCAATTTGCACAAAATTTATCATTTTCACTCAAAAGTTTGAATAAGTTTTAAAAAAAAATCAAATGTATGAAAATATACTTTTTGTTGCTATTGATATACATTGAAGTCATTTATACAGACATACATTTTATCAATGAAAGTTATCATTATAAGTTATAATAAGGTAATATAAGTTAAGTACTCTTTTTTAGCTCACCTGGCCTGAAGGACCAAGTGAGCTTTTCTCATTACTTGGCGTCCGTCGTTGTCGTCTGTAGTCTGTTGTCGTTAATTCTTACAAAAAATCTTCTCCTCTGAAAATACTGGGCTAAATTAAACCAAACTTGACCACAATCATCATTGGGGTATCTAGTATTAAAAATGTGTCCAGTGACCGGTCAACCAACCAAGATTCAAACAAAATGATAAATAATATAGAGTTTTAAGTTCCATTCTTTCATATTTATTAAAAAGAAATGATGTTTTAGAGGAGCCAACAACTGAGCAGAGAGCAGAAGAGAGATTGATGACCTTGAAGAGTAAGCAATGTGAACAGTAATTGAGACAGCTGTTAAGTATATCTGGGGTTACCAAATATTATGGTAAGAACCTCATCTATAATCAAACTTGGTGAGTATTCTTTTTGTTGGTTAGATATTATGCATCATTATGAAAAAAGGGGGATGTAGGGTATAAATCAACGAGGCAGCTACCCAATGAAAATAAATAACCAAAGACTACATGTCTTCAACTATAGACTGATGTTTATACAATACATGAACTTGTAAATCATCCAAAGTCTAAAAGATTTGTGAATAAAATGAACAGACTAACAAATAACTTACATACACCAATATCTGACCTAAGCACATGAGCATGTTGCAGGGTGAAACTTTTCTATATAAAGCCCACCCTTTTTGTGCAATGCCTAACCAAACTACAAAATTTCATACAGAAAACTTTTCAAATTGAAGGGTTTCAAATATTGAATAAGCTAATTTGTTAATCTTTAAAAAAAAAAAAAATGCCAGATGCAATTAACAAAAAACAAAATATTTGGAAATCTTGACTCCCCTGCAAGAGAAAAATGTCACTCTTATTATTGAGGAAAATGGCCACTACCTCAATGGTCTTTAAAATTAATTCAGTTGCTCTGGTCATTTTTCAAAATTTAACAAGTGAATGGAGTTGTTTTGATGAAGCTTACCTTTATTCAATGGGAGATAACTGTGACCACATGGGTCATAATTCTGAAAACTTATCCTGAAATCCTGGGCTTAAAAACTCAAAATCCTGAGGTTCCAAATTTAAATAAATTTAAATCTGGACATCCCGAAATTTGAAAAAAGAATTCCCCGATCTTGAAAGGGTCAATCCCCAAATCCCGAGCTTAAAAACACCCAATCCCGGAGTCCCGATAAAGGTCCTACCCCCCCCCCTCATATCTATAATTGATAACTAAGATAAAAGAAATACAGAAATTGTTTACATTAAATTGCCTTTTGCTTGCTTGCATCAACAAAAGATTTTTTTTTTCATTTTCCAAAATAAATTCCAAGGCTAAGATGTAGGATGCCATTCTTCTAACAAAATACCACAGCATGGAGACCCAAATCAGCACACTAAAATGTCCAATGTGTGTCCTACATCTTGAAATAAATATCATTTTATAAATGTTCAAATATCTTCAAAAACATTTAATATTAATTTTTTTTTACTCATTTCTACTCTGTTGAGACTATTTCACTAGCACTGCACTTTGACTTTGACTAAGACAAACAAAATGTTTATTGAAGTTGAATGGCCTTAGTGATGACTTGGTTGAGGTCATGGAAAGCATTTTGTCATTGTTGGTTGTTTCATGGGCTGTGACCTCTTGAGTCATCAAGACCTTGTGTATGTTAGTTCTATTGAAATGTTCAATGCATTGTCAATGCTAAACATTTGATTGACTTTGACTGATTTTTTTTTAGTTTCTGAAGAGTATAAATGAGTTTAAACAAAGTGCAGCATAACTTTTTCTACATGATAATAAGATTTGATTTTAATATTTTCACCAAATTTACTGATGATAGCAAGGCTTATGGTTTGTGCAATACTAGAATATGCTTTTTTCACAAGGAGCTTAATTGTCACACCCTCTCAAAAAACATTAAAGAATCCATCAAATTTGTAAAGCTAAGCTTAAGGTTTGATATGTTATACACATAGGAGCTTGAAATTGTTAAAAAAAAATTACTTACCGGTAATTATCTTGTGTATTTGTGTCAGCTTCCATTCACTTTTTAAAAGTTTGAAAAAATACATTAAGAGGCATTTGCTATAAAAAAGACAATAAATAACAGCACTTCATTTTTGATAAACATAAATTAAAGTGGAGTAATGAAGTAATGACCTGCAATAAGCAAGTAGATATAGGAAGATGTGGTGTGAGTGCCAATGAGACAACTCTCCATCCAAATAACAATTTATAAAAGTAAACCATTATAGGTCAATGAACGTCCTTCAACATGGAGCCTAAGTGGCTCACACTGAACGACAAGCTATAAAGGGCCCCAAAACTAGTGTAAAACCATTCAAACGGGAAATCCAGCGGGAAGCAGTCTTTAGTTAAATTTTGTAAAAATGAGCTAAAAACATTGCTAATTTATTATTTTTTTCCAAGACTATAATTTAACCTCAGTTTGGTCTGTATGCATGCAACATTTAATGGGTACCATTGTAGTAGATGGTTGCTCAGCTTGGTCAGATAAAAAAAAGAACAATGTCAAACTAAAAAAATGAAACAAGGGAGCCACCGCACACAACATGCAGGTTTGGTGACCGGTTTTTCCAACAAAAAATATGAGTCTTATACAAAATTGAAAATAATGTTAGAGACAACAACCCAACCAAAGAGCAGAAAACAGCTGTAGTCCACTAATGGCTCTTCAACTCAACCAGAAAACTCAGCATCAGGAAGCAGGCTTCAGCAGGCCCTACACAAAAATGTGTACTAGTTCAGTAAAAATGGATGTATTACTAAACTCAAAAACATATAAATGAACTAAAATTAAAAAAACATACAAGACTAGCAAAGGCCAGAGGGTTCTAACTAAAGACAGGTGCATAAATACAGTCGCTAACTAAACAGGTTTGAGAGATCTCAACCCGCACCTATACCTCTAGGAGCCAACGTAGAAAAACAATTCACACAGTGAAACTCATTTAAAAAGAAGTCTGTGTCCCATGTCAGAAAAGGTAACATAAGAAACAGACTAACTAAGCCAAATGGCAATAGTTTTGGTATTTTCACAGCAGTTACAATGCTAAATTTCATGGAAAAATAAAGTAAAAAAAGTTAATTAAAAAAAAAAATTAAATTAAATTTTGAATTATACTTTAAAGAAAATAGAATAAAATTCAATTGATTTTATTCTTATATGCCCGTATGTAATGTTGTATATTTATTTATGTTTCATTTTAGAGTTCACCAACAGATGTTTAATTTTATAATTTTGAATTTTGCAGATTGCAGCAGGGAGATGTTACAGTCATAGACCTTGAATAGACTCCGTTGTACTAGGCCAGGGAGGGTAGCGCATAGTTTCCGCAGCACTATACAATAGTAACAAGATCACTCTACCATGAGCTTGTTAAAGGGCCCGTTTGATGAAAGTGACACCAACGTTCTCCAAAACACTACAGATTTTTTTGCAGATGCAGCAGAGAGGATGTTTCAGTCATGCAACGTTCTCAAACACTAATAATTTACAATTTTTGTTTGTTGTAGATGCAACCTCAGTCATAGACCCTAGAGTATGGCTCTGTTGTAACAGATGAAGAAAAGTGGCATATAAATTTCTGTATGTCCATTTCAGTGATGGAAGTGACAAATTACTAATCTTTTTTCTTCATATCCATTTCAGAGTTCTTACAAAGATGTATAGGTATACGGTATTTATTATTTCTGTCTTTTTGTGTATTTTTGTCAATGAGAGAAAACCCACAGAACAAAATCAATAAAAGTCTTAACTGGTGTTATTTGAGACAGAACACCCTGGAACACAAGAAGTATTCCAGTGACCTCACAAAATTTAACACATGAGACATCTTACTTTCACCTTTTTTAAATGAAGCAGCACATCGTGTAATCAAGAAGTTATTCATGTCCTGGAACATCTAGGAATAGCATATCGCTAATAGCATTTCTACAATTATCCTAAAAATTCAAACAGTCGGGTACAATGATAAACAAGAGATACACAAAAAAGGAATATACCAAAGGGCCGATATTAAACCATGTGGTGAAAAAAGATAAGACAACACATAACCATAAGAAATGACAGAAAATTGTCTACACTGATAACAAAATATTGTACAGCAACAATCCAACCAAAGACCCAAGAGGTTCTCAGGCATCAAGCACCAATCCAACCAAAGACCAGGGATGATCTCCAGCACCAAGCACTAACCAAAACAAAGAACAGGCATGAACTAGGGCAAAGAGCACCAACCCAACCAAAGACCTAAGAGGTTTTCAGGCACCATGCACCAACCAAACTTGAGAGCCAGGGATTATCTCAGGCACCAAGCACCAACCCTTCCAAAGACCAGGGTTGATTTCAGACACAACACACCAACCTTACCAAAGACCAGGAATTATCTCAGACACCAAGCACCAACCAAAACAAAAAAAACAGGGTGATCTCAGGCACCACAGAATGGTATCAAATATTTGATATGTTAACTTATTTACTAATTGTTTAAGTTTTATTCATTCTTTGCTCCATTTTTTCTATCAAAAATTGTCAAAATGCAACATGAATATTTTATGTGTTTTTTCATCTCTTTCTTCAAAATGTTTTACTTAATATAATAAGTAAATAATTTCTTGAATAGAAAAAAAAATTGGAAATGTAATTTTCTTTAATCAACGAATGAAAAAAGAAATGTTCAAACCTTTTTCATGCATAACCCAATAATAAATGTGTTAAATAAAAGATTATAAATAACAAATTTCTATATTTTTTGGAGTAAATTAAGATAAGCTTCTATGAATTTTTACAATTGAACTGTTCCAAAATTTAATAATTTATCTTTTTTTACAGAAAATATAAGGTAAAATAGCTAATAATGACTCGGATTTACATGAAAACACTGATATCTTGAATGACAGTCTCATAGGTGGATCCAGGGAGCCTTTGCCCCCCCCCCCCCTTTTGTGGGAAGATTATATAAAGAATCACTGTAGCATGACTGGAGCGGGCCCCCTCATGAAAACTTCTGGATTCGCCACTGAGTAGTGAAATAAAAATTCACTAAATTAGAAGGGGAGGTAACTTGTATGAAATGAGGGTTTCGATACAATATGGTATTTCAACTAAGTGATGCAATTTCGCTCTAAATTTGTGAAGTAAAATTTAGGTACACTATGCCAAGATCAAAATTCATGTATATTTTACTCTTGGGAAAGTTGAGGGGGTACATTATTAAACCTAGGGTATTTTATTATTAATATATACTGCTTAAATGTGATGCTATCTGAATTGAAATCAGTTTGCCCAGGTGAAAAAGCCTCCTCCACTATTTTATAGTAGAAGCATTTAGTAATTGGGAAAATGTGATTGAATTTGATTCTGAATTTCAAAAATTAGTTAAAATTTATATATAAAACAAAATCATTTATGATTATCACAAATATTCACCATCAAAATTTTTAACAATGTTTCTGGATTATGATGAGCCATTTTTAATTATAAAAGTTTTCCTCATGTTATTAATTACAGAAGCCAAATGATCATTTGATTAATAATAGCCAAGTACATAACACCTTCTTCTTTATTCTCATATTTAAAAAAATATTGAGATAAATATGCCGATATAAATACAAGTGGTACTTATTACATTCTTGTCAAGGGGATTCTTGAATAATTTTCATTAAAAATTCATATTTAAAACTTCCCAAAAAGTATTTTCTTTAAGAACATATTCAGTTTGCATACGTAAATGACAGTTTTTTTATTAAGCATTTCATGAGAACGATGCATCATGCCGTAGTTAGAATTTTGACTGGAAAAATGGGCCATTTAATAGTGATGTATAGATACAAATTAGAAAGTACTATAAAAACTGGAAATTAAATGGAAAACGCAGAAAGAAAATTGATTTGATTTGGTTACAACATAAACAAAAAGCATCCCCAGTTTTTTAACCATGGAACAAAATTTTCTTCTGGAATGCAGTTAAATGATTTGCCCATCAATTTCAGTAGTTCAATTTGGCATACTTTAATATTCAACAACATGTGAAGCTAAAAAAGAGGTTGGAGATTAACCCAGAGTGAATTGCCCATGCACTTATTAAATTTGTTAACTTTTTGTCAAATTGACCCATGCAGAAATGGTGATAGTTGAAATAACTTTGGATGAGGTTTATTAAGTTGTAAAACATTTAAGGTATGTGGGTCCAATGATCAACAAATATTAATAAAACATTTTAAAACATTGTCTTTTTTGCATTGTCAGTGCTTTTGGGTGGTTGAAATTGGGTTGGCCAAAATATTCATGCAGTTTTTTTGTGGTACACTAGTTCAAAAAGATAAAACTGAAATTTCAGATTTATAATTAAACAATTTCCCTAACTTTTTTTTTACTGTTTTCAATACATCTTGATTGTCAAATTGGAGAATAACATAGTACATTTGTACTTGAAACTAAATTTAGGTCATAGTCATCTGCATTTAAAGTTTCATTGCTGAACATTAATGTTCATCTTGAAAGTTGTTTTTGAAGACAAAAAAACAAATATCAAATTATCATTTCAGAAATACATTGAACTTGGAGCGCTGCGTCTCTTACTAACAGTTTCTTTTTGCTGTAGCTTGCAGTAGGGTCTGGCTGTTTCTATTGTTTTTTCATTGGTTCTTTGAATGGTGTTATGGTTTTCAAGTGTTCAGGATATGGTGTTCTGCTTTCAAGGGAATCTTTATATGTAATTCTGAAATGAAAGTATTTGATATTTGTTTGGTCATTTAAATATTTGAAAAAAATATGATTTTTATCTTAAAGCTATTTGGACATTAAATCTGTAAAAAAAAAATGTATAATTTTCAAAACAATGTCAAAAGCAATTAAATGTCTTAAATCAAATTATAAATTATATTTGACATATTATGATGTATTGGAAACCAAAAAATTAAATATATATTCGTATCTTAGATTGAATTCAAATACAGTATTGTTGAAAAATGTCCCAAATGTTATTTACTTGAGTGTCAACAAAATTATTTCAGGGTATCTGTTTCTTTAAAGCACTTGTAATGGTGAAGTAAAAGTAACCCTTTTAAAATTATAATCTAATTGGATGCATCTCTTATCTATAAAAATCACTTAAATCTTTAACCAAATGGGAGGAAAAATTAATTAAATCATTTCAAACCCGGAGTTACACCCCCCCCCCCCCCCCCCCTAAAAAAAACCAACAAAAAACAAACTTCATTCTGAGTTATCTAAAACTATCATCATTTCCCAGAGTTATTTAAATAATCACCCCTAGTGTTATATGGTAGTAAAATCTGTTTTGCGGCGGATATCTCATTCTTGGGTTAATTTTACAACTCTAATCCCCAATAATATGCTTTCATTCAGACATTTTACAAATTCTTCATACAAATCCCCAAAAAATAATCTTGTGAAAAACTAAAATTTGTGGTTCACATGAATAAAAAATAAAAAACTGTCAATAATAACGAATCCGCAGTATTCACTTTTTGCTTGCAACATACTTGAAATCAAGTTTCATTATTAAGCCTCAAATGTTGTATATAAGCCTTTGACTTTTTATTACTTATATATGGACTTAGTTTTTCTCCTGTGAAACATTACATTCACTCTTGTTAAAGTTTTAAAATTTTTAATAACTTACTTAAATTCTCCTGGATTTGTACCAGGTTTGGACAAAAGCTTGTTTATGATCATAAGATAGTATCCAGAAGTAAATTTTGTAAAAATAAAATTCCATTTTTTCTGTTTTTCACTTATATATGGACTTAGTTTTTCTTCAAGTTAACATTACATACAGTCTGTGGTTTTTTAAACATTTATTAGATTCATAAACTATTCTGGATTTTTACCAAACTTGAACAGATGCTTCTTTCAATCAAATGATAAGAAAAAGACTAGGGATTTCTACAGTGAATCAATAAGATATATTTTGGTTCCTATGGGTCCTATATCAGGATTGAAACTAAAGGAGAGTACAGAATTCTGTAATGATAATTTGCATTTCACAATGACACCATCAGAATAAATTACAAATAGGGAGTGAAGGTAGATGTGAACTTTAACTGGATCAAGAATGTTAAATAAAATGTTTTTGTAAATTTGGACGACATTTGACTTGCAATTATGTACCATTTACGATGCTGGATGTAGTACAGACTTGCTTATCGTACTATTTCAACACTGGAAGAAGTATGTTTGTCTGAGCGAAGCCAATTGGAAGCACGTACCTCATGGTGAAGCTATTTGGGAGCACCTACCCTCTGTCTTGTTGCGAAGCTGATTGGAAGCAGTACATATATACCTCTGTCTGCTAAAGCTAATTAGAAGCAGTACCCCCGGCAGAGTGGTCCCAATTAGAGGCAGTAACTCTGAGCGAAGCCAATTGGAAGCATGTACCTCTGCAAAATTTGATTAAACACTATTCAACAAATTTTATTTGACATACTTTTTAAACTTGACTCCCATTATTACCTTCTTTTATTTTTTATCAATTATTTTTCCTCCTGTTCACATTGTGTTTTTGTGAAGTGCAAATTATCACTTTATTAAGTTACTCCAGCAATCCCTGAAGTATTGTTATAAGAATTATCATAAGTGAATCATTTATAGACAATTAATTCAAATAAAAAAAATACTATACATTTTGCTGATTATATATTTTACTGGGAATTTCACTTAATGTAACTGTAAATGTAAAATACCATTAATACTTTTTGTCCAAAAGTGAGACCTAGCCATCCTATATTCTGTCAGCGGCGGCGTCGTTGGCGATCACAAATATTCACTCTTTGCTTAAAGTTTTTGAAATTTTAATAACTTTCTACAACTATTCTGGATTTCTACCAAACTTCGACAGATAAAACAAATTAATTTTTCCATATTTTACTTATAAATGCCAGAATACAATACATTCACTCTGTGGTTAAAGTTTTAAAAATTTTAATAACTTCTTAAAATATTCTGAATTTGTAACAAACTTGGACAGAAGCTTGTTTACGATCAAAAGCTAGTATTAGAAAGAAAATTGTTTAATACTTTGTTCCTGTTTTTCTGTATTTTACTTATAAATGGACTTAGTTAACCTTAAATACAATCTGAAGTTAAAGCTTTTAAAACATTTATTAGATTCATAAACTATCCTGGATTTTTACCAAACTTGGACAGAAGCTTCTTACAATCAAAAGATAAGAAAAAGACTAGGGATTGCTACAGTGAATCTGAGACCCTGGGTTCTGGGGAACCCTTACAATTTTTTTGATGATCAATGCATTTGAATCGGAACATAAACTAGTTTGAACCCTGCCTTTTATCCTGGGTGGGAGCCCCTCTCTTTAGAAATGGCTTAAACCACCCCTGGGGGTTTAAATAATTGCTTTTTTATCATTTGAAGATGGAAAAAAACTATTTAGTTATTACATGGGATTTATTTCCTCTACAAATGGCCAAAAAGAGCTGTTTCCTGTCTGTGTATTGACTGGAGCTAGTTCTGACTGTTATCCTCCATTTAAGGAACCAGTCATTCCAAGAGTTACCTTGTGCTAGTCCATCTCTATTAATGTCAAGATATCAGTGATTTCCCTTTTTTATCAAACAGAGGTTTTTGGAGCAGTCTTATGAAAAACAAAATTTTGACATCACCTGCAATTAATATGATACATGTATCAAACTTGATTTGGGAACAAAAATGTTTCTTTTGAATTGTAAATTTTGGAACTTTTTTCTTCAGTTATTAAAGTTTAAAATTTAATGATTATTATCACATGCAATTTGAATTTGGACAATTGTTTTTTTATTCTGAAGAATCAGCATTTTTTTACCATTTCTTTAGTTCACGATTTTTCTTTCTAAATTTGGTCCTAACAAAAAGATTTTCTACTTCATACCACTATTTTGCATTTAATAAATTTGTATTTTATATTTTCAGTGTTTCTTGTACCATCAAAACTTCAATGAAAGATTGCACTCATGTTGAAGTTGTGTAATAAATTGTTTGAGGAATTTTCCCCACTTTTATTAAAATTTACAGACAGTACCAGTTTTGTGTAATTATAACTTAACTGCAGTTTGAAATGTTTATAATTTTTATAATTTTTCTTGAAGTGGGAGCTATTTATCTAAAATCTTTTTAAGAAGGGAACAATTTTTGTTTCGAACTCATATCTTTAGAACTCTCATGCAAAAGATTGATTGTCATCACCAATTTTTGACCTTTTAAAATTCCATATACCTTATTTAAATTTCAGTATTTAAAAGACCATTCTCCATTGTTAAAGGAAAATATGAATTTGCACAACTGAGCTACTTCAGGCTATGATCAATTTTTGGAGTATAATTTTCATGCTTATGATGTGCATGAAGATAAACTTAAAAGAAGGGATATTTTTATTAAACTATGCTCCAAAACATTAGAAAATGTTTGTGATTTATAGGTGTTAGCCAATTACTATTCTGTTCTTTTTTATTACCTCTTTGTTTAGGTCTTTACATATCAGATGTCTCCAAACTAATATTAAATAGCTATTATTTAGAGCTCTCTAAATAAAAGAAAATACAGGTTACCAATTTAAAAGCCCACCTGGTATTTTTACTGTATTTTATGTATGAATTAAAAATATTATTTGTATATTACATTGAGAATTACTTCAACTGCCATGAATGGAAAAAGAAAATATTGTGAGATGCTTTGGAACATTCTTGTGACAATTGTACACTTGATTAAATACAATGGAAAGGACATTTCGTTAAGTGCATAAATTGGATTCAGTGAACTGACCAGCACAAAGAATTATGTTGAAAAGCATGAAAAAGTAACCATGGTAGCAGCTCCAAGGAAGATGGTTAAATAAATCTTCAACCAAGTCTGAGGCTTTACCAAGAAAATAAGAAGGCAAGTTTAATTAAGTCAAACAAGTTCTATACATTCTATACATTATTTGATAAAAAGTGTTTATTTAGAGCATACAATGCAGTTACTGTGGAGAAAGTGATTTTAGTAACGTAAAATGTTATTTTTTGCCTTTCAATGGGAGATAACTCATTGTAAAATGTGCAGATGATTTACCTTTATGAACAATAAAGTATGTTTAAACCATTATTTTTGTGGAGTTGAAATTCAATAAGTTATAAGACTTTTTTTTTATTTTTCATCTTTTACATTGATTTTACAGTTATTGATGTTATACGTCTGTGTACACGTAGTCAGAAATCCAAACAATATTGGTAAATGTATGGGAGATGGAAATAGTAAAGTATATAAATTGTCAATTTTTATATTTTAGGTTCTTTCTGTGATATGTTTTCATGGTGTGGGAATAAGACTTGGTGGTCTAATACAGCTAATATAGAGGTAGGTACCAGTATACAGTTTCAAAAAGAAGAAAGAAAAAAAAGATAAATGTAGTACATGTAAAAAAATAATTAGATCCATTTTTAACTTTCCTTGCCTTGAAATAATCAAACACTAAATTTCTGTTATTTAATTCTACCCTCTCTTTTCCTTGCCTTGAAATGATCAAACACTAAATTTCTATTTTATATTTCTACCCTCTCTTTTGATATCAGTACAAATACAATGTATAGTGTAAATTGAAGGATCTAACATGATTATTTGGTTTGTTATGTTGTTGGATTGCTGTCTAGTCAATATGTTCTCAACATCTAGTACATGAATATAACCCATTTCTTTTTAATTTCAATACAGTAACAAGTGATCCTTTTAAACCATTTTATTAATAATATGACAACATTTTATATTTCAGATTAGCTTCACAGCTTGTCTGTAAGGATTGAAGTTGGGAATGGGCATTGGAGCTGGCTTTTATGGTAAGAACCAGTACATAAATTAATGAATTATTCAGCAAAGAGCATGTACAAACCTAGTTCTTCATTATGCTAAGAAGTATTATACTTTAATTATGCAGAGAAGTAGTATACTTTAATTTTTCTTAAAACTATAATCGTATATATAATCTGGAAGGAGGACATTAGGAGGTATGAAGATAAATAAAGGAAATAAAAAAATATACTGTTACTTAGAAAATCTAAAATTGTCCCCATATATAAAGTAAAGAAGATCATTGTCAATGAAATAACTCTCCCAGAGAGACCAAATGACATGGATGTAAGCAACTATTGGTCACTGTATGGCCTACAACAATGAGCAAAACATATACTTTACAATTAACTATGAAACAGAAAGTAGGCGACATGAAAAAATGTAAAACAATTCAAACAAGAAAACCAACAGCTAGATTTATGATGAAACAATGAAATAATAAATATGTTGGACAACAACCAACTACTTGTCATCCCTTGTTTGCTAAAGAAGACTGGTTGTTTGTAAATTCATGTCAACACATCACTTTAAAACAAAGTAAATCAATTTTCTATGCATCATCAATGCAATAACCAGTTACTGATTCCTTTGCATTGAATATAGTTCTGACAGATATTAGAATGCATATTTCTTTTTCAGGTGACTTCAACTGTGGCTGCAGGAAATTATTGTGCAATACAACTGAAACAAAAAAGAATGTAATTCAGACTATTTTTGTGTATGTTTGAAAAAATGTTTATAATTTTTATCACAAAAAAAATAATAAAATGTAAAGATTCTCTATTTTCAGCAAGACTGGAAGTTGTATGATAAATTGATACTTCAGAATTTTACAATATAACTTGTAGACCTACTTGAGACTATCTTAATAATGGTCCATGTGTATTCAAAACATTTCCAGTAGGTCAAGAATGGAGAATCTAAAAAAAAAAAAAAATAAAAATAAAAATAAAAATGTATTTTTTTATTTTTCTTATTTGTATGATATAAATATTTTTCCAATGTTTTGTTATTTTTAGCATTGTTTTTTAGCTCAAACAAATTATTTCAAAATAATCATAGTAAAGAAACATCCTTGTGAAAAAAGATTGATTGATTTTGAGTGTTACTCACCACTTCAGCAATATTGATTAAATCTGTTTTTAATGGTTGAGAAAGTCAGAGTAATGGGAGAGTACCACCAAGGTGCTAAATATTTTTTGTAAATGTTTGAATATTTTATATCAAATTATTTATTTTTAATTATAGCTCTACCATTTTGTATTTTTGTTAGATATAGCAATGGGTGATTTTTTTTGGCAATGGGAGGTAATAAATTCCTGTTTAACTCCTCATTTTTGAAATTTCCTCATGGTAGGGAATATATAACTATTTACTTGATTTTCACATTTGTTTTTGCTTTAATATCAGATGCATACTAGCTAATACAAAAAAATGTCTTGACTGTTATTCAGAGTTCTGTAAATAAAAAAAATGTAAACAGAGGTCTAGATAATAGTTTTTGAGTTTGGGAGAAATCATGGGTCATTACGGGTAGAATTTTGATGAAATTTTCAAGATATGTGATTGAGAGTGCATCTGATATTTTTTATTTATTTCTATAAATAATGGACCAACAACTGAAAGATTGCAATTAAGATAATGATGACAGGCAGCCAGGAGAGCAGCTTAAAGGAAGATGGTCAATAAAATCTTCAACCAAGTCTGAGGCTTAACCATGAAATTGAGAAGGCAAGTTTATTGAAGTCAAACAATTTCTATACATTTTCTAGAAATACATGTGTATAATTGTTAAAAAGTACATATATATTCATCTTTATTTTCTGCATGAAAAACATCTTTGAGGAATTTATTTACAAGTTTAATATTTTGAGATAGCAGGTACATTAACAAGAACTTCTATTACAATTACAAGAATAAATCCTGAGATAGGAATTAACAATCCTGAGATAGGAATTAACTTTCAAGGGGAGACTAGTTTAATTAACAGCAAGATTTGTTTATTTAATGGGAGACAACTCATTTTCATTATTCAAGTAGTTGAGTGCAGAATTCAAATCATAAACCTTTGACTATTTTTGTTTGTTTTTCAATCTTTTATATAAATATTACAAAATATGTGAATGTTAAACTATTGGTACATCAGAACAATTTGTAAAGTAATCTTCAGGTTGACATATAAATTAGTTTGTAAAATTAATAAATGTATTAATTTCTTTTTAGATACTTTCTGTAGCATGTTTTCATGGTGTGGGAATAAGACTTGGTGGTCAAATACAGCTAATATGAAGGTAGGTACCAGTAATATTAATCCTGTTTAAAAGAAAATAATTCTATAAATAATATTATTTGGAAATAAATACTGACTTTATGGTTAAAGGTTTATAAGAGTTTGGTCAACAGTATACTCTTTATTTTATCAGTACCATATATGACAATGTTCACTTGGCAAAATATGGCCTTCGTATAGATTTTAAATTTCAGCCTTTATCATAGAATATAAAAAAAAATGCCCCATCTGGTCCTTCAGTGGATATATTTCAAAAGACTTGAGGTGGTACCCAACACTACAGGGAGACAACTCTGTAAAATCAGCTAAATGTTTTAATTACGTTGCGTTGTTAAGGGAATTTTAAGCTAATCAATGATCAAAATTAGTGTTTGTCAAACTGCTATATAACCTGTGTGTAATTTTTCTGATAAATTGGTTGGTTCAAATTTTTTGAAATTTTTATATTTTTGTCAAAGGGTCAAAGTAAATACTGGCCAAATTTTTTAATAAAAATTAAACGAGCCAAAATTAATTTTAGTGAAGGTGTTGGGTACCACCTTAATGCAACATAAAATAAATCGCTTCTTTATAATGCATTGTAGACTATAATTAACTATATTGGGAGATATCATCAAAATGCGATGATTTTATGGATTTTCTGACCTAAAAGCTTTAAGAATACCTTTGGTCCAAAATGTTTAATAAACTAAAGGTGCTAAGGGTAATATTTAAATTACAAGACATAAACTATTTCTGGATGAGAAAAAGTGAATTATGCTAAAAAAAAGTTCTGAATTGTGAAAAATTGGGCCTTCATTGGCGCTTTTGCCAAAACAGCAGAATTGCATAATCAACAGGTCATAACTTAGTAGTTTATATTGTGAGGTGCCAAAAAGATGATGTGGTTATTTTGTATCAATAATGATACCACAACACTGTATATGTCAAATTTGTAGTTTTTGGGCCTGAATCAAAAAAGATTAAAATCTTACGGCCAACTTAAGCTTTTTTAAACCTACCCCTTTTAGGATTGAATTGGGTTGTTAGTTTGATGTCTATTATTATATATATTACCCATTATATACCTGTAACGTAGATAGAGTATTCCAGAAGTGATCCTTTAAAACAGTTTAGATTGACTAAGCGTTTTATATTTCAGGTTAGCACTACAGCTTGTCTGTAAGGATTGAAGCTGGGAAAGGGCCATTGGAGCTAAATTTTATGGTAAGAACTAAAAAATAGATTGAACTATTTATTCATCCAAGAGTATGTAAATGCACCATGGATTTTATTATGTACACATGTAGATCTAACATTTTTAAAATGTTTTCCAAATTAAAAGTTTTAATTATACCGGTACCGGTAATCTATAACCAAGGCCAGTACTATGTTCGTTCCTGACCTGGTTATTCATCTTGCTAGGTTGGGGGAACTAGCTGGTAGCTTTTGTATGAATACATGTCAACGTAACACAGATTCAAAGTTCAATATATAATGTTTATTAATCAGCATTCAATATAGTTATCAATCACAATAATCACAATAGTTCATGAGACATAATAAAACAGCATGTCTAACATAAATCCAAGTCTATAACACCGTGTCCAATACGTGACTATCAAGCAAGTCTCAGAATACAAGTCTAATACATGACTGTCCCTTACTACATGGTCAACTAATATATATTGTATATTTTATAATTCAATTTACATAACATTAATACTCATTTATCTAATTTACATAATAATGCTATTTTATCTATTTTCCCAAATATCAGGTCTTTGTGACATAACCTAAAATCTTAAAAAGTAAGAAATCCCTTTTGTATATATAGCACTTCTCTAATCCTTAATTCTCTATTGTTATTTAGGCCTCAGGGGATTACATAATAATTTGCTTTACACTTATCTAAAATTGTGAAGATTTATGTTAACTATTTATCAAGTAAATTATTTCTTAAGCTAGTGCTAAATATCTTAACTAATACTGAATTATAACAATTATTCAAATTCCACATTTTAACATTCTTGCATCTAAAATATACTGGTTATACCCTTCCCTTCGTCGCCAAGATTGCTCCTGCAATCTTCAATTAAAATACAAAATGCATAATAAAAAAAATACAATATTTTACACATATATTATATAGCAAGAATTGAATTACTGATTCCTGTCCATAAAGTAATTATCATATATAAAAAAACAAATATTGTTAAACAATTACACGACTGATTCCTGTAAATAAAATATAACTATATATACATGTTCTTGGTTTGGGGAATGGTCAAGTTTAGATTGTCCATATCAGGGAAGTTCTCTGAAGTTCACTAATATTGACAAGTCCAACTCTCACATAATTAACTACAATGAGCTCATTGCATACTTCATGAAGTATTTCTGGGTGCATAAGGGGGCATAAAAATAGCAATATATACAATACAGCTGAAATATAAGATTATCAATGTTTTATCCATATCGGTCATGAGTTAAAAATTACAAATATTAGTAATCATATCATAAATATTATTCTTAAAAATAAAATTACTCTATATGTTTTACCCATAAGTATGAAATATATCAAACAATTATCTAATTAATATAACTAAAACACAAAACATTAATTAATAACATCTCATAAGCAAACCATATCAATAATAACTGTTTTTGTATTAAATACATATTCAATACATATATATAAGCAATATTTTGTTCTCGGGTTCAATCGTCATTTTTCATGCAAACACAATTTGTTTTTTTTATATTGGGAAAACATATAATTGATAGTTTTTTTTTCGGCTTAATGTTCATATATTTCTGGTTCAAGTTTTAACTTTAACATCTTATTGTCTCTTCATCTTCATCACTATTCATGTACAGTTATAAAAATGTCACTATATATATATCACAAATCTCTGCTAATTTGTTCCTATAATATTAAATAAATTTTCACTAGATAAATATTATATGTCCATCATTGTTTGACTTCATTAACTTTTAAAAGCACAATATGGTCACTTCTATGGGTCCACCATTTCATCATATTGTGGGTCCACCATTTCATCATTTTGTGGGTCCACCAATTCATCATTTTGTGGGTCCACTATTTCATCATTTTGTGGGTCCACCATTTCATCATTTTGTGGGTCCACCATTTCATCATTTTGTGGGTCCACCATTTCATCATTGTGTGGGTCCACCATTTCATCATTGTGTGGGTCCACCATTTCTTTATCTGTGGGTCCACCATTGGTAGGTTACTTCATGAATGTAAGTGCAACCAATATCATAATCATACACGACACCAATTAACCCTTATCTCTTATTATAATTAATTCATTTGAATCGAGGGATTTTTTTTTTTTTAAATTTATTTATCTCTTATATTCACTAGAATACCACAATTTTAGGCCAGTAACTGAACTACCTATTTGTAAATATTACAATAAATAACAATCTACATGTAAGAATTTCTAATTCTCTTCCTTTTATATTTTATCTTAATTTCCTATATTTTCTCTTCTTATTTCTAATTTATATATTTAGCAACTGTATGCCAGTTTATTTTGTACTTCCTTATTAAGTACTCCTTAATTATTTTATCTCTTTAGCTAAAAATCTTTTAAGTCATAATAAAAAAAAACACAGCTCAAAAATAGTGATGCCTATATATACAATGTATGTATAGGGAACACTTGATAGTTCTATTTGTATCATTGATAAAGTACATTTTGTATTATCTGAAGTAAAATTGGTTTAAAAGTACATCAGTAGATGTGCCGTCTACCTGCAATATTTAAGGATCTAATAGTAAGAACTACTAATGTAAGGAATACATTTGTCCAGCAGGATTAAATTAACAGACACTATAACTAATCTGAATATTGTGTACTTTAACCAGAAATTCAGAACAAAAATAACATTTTTCAACGATACAAAAGAATAATGTCACAATGCATTTATGTATGCTCATAACATGTATAATACTACTTGAATATCTAGTTATAACATCTCAACCACTCATTTTCATATTTATTTTGGAAAAGTTTAAGAAGTCCTGGGGGACAAGTTTCAAACGGTACCCACTCTGGATCATAAATATGTTTTTCCTCATAGTGTATGAAACATTTTGGAACATTATTTTCTATTTTAAAATGTGTAATGTGAGAGCCTGTAACAAAACATCCTGGTCCCATATCTTTTGTTTGTGAATTGCATGTAAGGGTCAGCATAATGTTATAAAACTGGTCACCATAAAAATAATCAAGCAAGTTTGTAAAAGCATGCTGATCTTCTCCATTTACTCTGTGTAAGGGTTGATAATGTGATATCCTATTATTTCTCAATATGGTTTTGACGAAAAATCTGTTATTTTCCAGTTTTACAGCTTGCACTGGAAATTTATCCCAATTTATTTTTGGTCTTTGTTTATATTTAACATCATTGTTTTGGTCTATTGCAGTTACATTTTGTGGTTCATTTGAAGGTTCAAAAAATTTATGTTTGTTTCCTAGTAATGGTCTTTTTCTCTTTTTACCAGTATGTGTTCTGTTTTCATGAAATTCTCTTCTCATATTCTCTGGGATTTTATCTTGGTGTACCCATTCTGTTTTTGACATGTTTTTAATTTTTATTTTGTAGCATAGTTTCTTGTTTACCCATGCCGATGATATAATTTTTTCAACATCATCAGGTGTAATTTGTATTTCTGTTGTAGCTTGTTGAGCAGTTTTATTTGTATTTTGTTGGGTTTCTATAGAATTGTCAGGAGGCACTCCTTTATTTTGCTTTGAAAGTTTTGATTTACAATGATTGTTTTGATTATTCCTGGGTGTATTTTGGGGTTGAGAATTAGATATTGTGTCTTGATTTTCAGAGTCCTCATTCTGGACTTGCTGATTTTCACCTTCATCATCCTCATCTTCTTCAAATGGATCATCAGTGTCATCTAGGAGGTAGTCAGGGCGGTCTGTTTTACTGTTAAATGCTTTCAGACGACTTGCATTAACTAATTTCTTTGAGATTTTGTTATCGCTGTCCCTTCTTAGCTTAAAAGTATTACAGTCTGGGGGTCCAAGGTTTGTAATTGTAAATGGGCCGGTCCACTTAACTGTTAATTTTGGACTTTGACCTTTTTTAACCTTCTTACAAAATAACATTACTTTATGACAGAGTTAAAATGACTTTCAAATGTGTTTAGGTTTTTAATGTTAATGTTGAGACTCAAAGAATTTATCATTAATTATGTTTTATATTATATATTCTACTTGGACAATAAGTTAATATATATCTAATTGATAATGGACATTTTACAATCAAAGTGACAATAATGCCTCAGGGCTTAATCCTTTATCCTTCTTAAATTAGAGCCATTGCTAAAAGAGTTGTATTAATTATTTATCTTTCTTTATCTGGATAATAACTTGTTTATATTTGTCAACACATTATGTAATAATTGATCTTAGCTTATTGTTTAATTCTCATATATATATATTGTACTATATTGTAAAAGATATAAGTTTGGAAGTCACAGGCTTGGTGACAAGTTCCAGTCTTGGAAATAAATTATATACTAAGTGGAATTAATCTTCTGTGTATTACTGCTAGTTTATGGTGCATGGTTATTTAGGTTTAACATTTAGTTGTGACCGAATCCTCATATCAGTCTCCTAGTTATAGACTGTGGATTTCTTGGTTACACATGGTCGAGGACCGCCTTTTCCGGCAACCTCAGCAGCACAGCGAGTTACCCCCCAAGAAGAGAAACTTTGTTTAATGACAATATGAACTACTCATTCCAACCACAGTGGAGACAATGGAACTATTTTCCTTGCCAGCTACCAACAATGCCAACATGTGGAAGATGTGGAAATAAACATTTATATATATTATGTTATTCATTAGCTAGGAGTTGCTATAAGTGTAAGAAAATAGGACATTATGCAAGGATGTGCAAAACTAGTGATAAACCAAAATTGGAACTTAATGCATTGAATTCAAAGCAAAAAAGCAATAGGCAAATTCAAAGAGACAAGAAGAGAATGGACACATACATTCAGAACAAGAAAACATGTCGTGAACTACCATTTTCGAACTTAAAGGATGCAAATTTTGGAAAATATTTGGATGTAACATGTGTGATTAAAACAGAACTGAAAAATGTTAAGCAGAAATACAAGGATAATCAAATTGACCAGCAAAATCATGTGAATAAATTACAGTCTCAATTAGAAAAACTAGTAAATGAAATAATTCAAGCTCGGCAAATAATTACCAAATTCATTGACCAAACATCAGATTTAAAGCAGGAAAATGAAAAACTCTCAATAACTGTAAACCAAAACAAAGAGTCAGAAGCTGAAACAAATCAAATACTGGAAGAACTTATAAAAAAGAACAGTGAACTATCAGAGGAACTAGAGGAATATAAAGAGTTCGAAGAAGAAAATACAATGTTTGATTCTGACGGTGAGGAAACATATTTTATTACGAACAAAGATGTGGACAAAATGCTGGAAGAACAAAGTGACACTCATCTAAAATTAGTTTCAAAACTTGAGGATGAAAATAGGACTCTAAAAAGTAAAATGGAACATCTGACATCAGTTCAATGTGCAAATTCAACCATCGAGAAACAAGAAACTAGACTTAATACAGAGACACGTATGTCTCCAATGGATATTGTTGACAAATTGATTCAAAACCAAAATAAAAAACATTCAACCAAAAGAAGTTCAAAGAATTCAAAACGCAAATCTCGTGTTTCCAAAAATACATCTTAAGATTTAAGGTGTTATTCAAAAACATGTGGAAATGTTTTAGTCGGACAGGGAGAAATGTATGACAGAGTTAAAATGACTTTCAAATGTGTTTAGGTTTTTAATGTTAATGTTGAGACTCAAAGAATTTATCATTAATTATGTTTTATATTATATATTCTACTTGGACAATAAGTTAATATATATCTAATTGATAATGGACATTTTACAATCAAAGTGACAATAATGCCTCAGGGCTTAATCCTTTATCCTTCTTAAATTAGAGCCATTGCTAAAAGAGTTGTATTAATTATTTATCTTTCTTTATCTGGATAATAACTTGTTTATATTTGTCAACACATTATGTAATAATTGATCTTAGCTTATTGTTTAATTCTCATATATATATATTGTACTATATTGTAAAAGATATAAGTTTGGAAGTCACAGGCTTGGTGACAAGTTCCAGTCTTGGAAATAAATTATATACTAAGTGGAATTAATCTTCTGTGTATTACTGCTAGTTTATGGTGCATGGTTATTTAGGTTTAACATTTAGTTGTGACCGAATCCTCATATCAGTCTCCTAGTTATAGACTGTGGATTTCTTGGTTACAAATCATAAAGGTATATAAGAATAAAGAAAGGTTATAAGATTGCCAACTACACAACTTTCAATAAGTGAAGCAAATTACAGTCATCGTTAGACATTCAGCGACGAGCAAAATCGTTATGAATTTTAATAAAACAACTGGTTGAATATCACAATAGGTACTCATATTCATCATTCTAATCTCTGATGCATAACTTTGAAGGTAGATTTTTCTGAAATCGGTATAATTAATATTACATTTTTGTCCATTTATTAAAAAATCACAAGAATAGATGCTTGCATAATTTGTGAATTTACAGAACCAGTTTTAAAGTAAATGAATAAGAGGCCCTGAATATGACAAAATGTGAAACAATTTTAAACACGAAAACCAACGCAATGATTCATAAAAAAGAATAAAAGAAAATTAATCAAGACACACATTGATTACTTTTTCGTCCTTATTTACTAATAATTGTATCAGATGTTTAAATTTTTATATAAGTTTGATCATTTGTTTAAGGATGTTTATTTCTTTTACAGGAAACTCTGGCTGACGCATACATTGATTATGTGATATAACAGTGAAGAATATTATTCAGAAATTTTTTGTATATGTTTCAAAAAATGTAATTTTTTACACAAAAAAAAAATGTGTAAAGATTCTCCATTTTCAACTAGATTGGAAGCTTGTATTTAAAATTTCAAAATTACTCTTACTTTTCTTATCGTGCTTATGGAGACTGTTTCATAATTTAGATCTTCTTCGTTATTCCCCACCCCCTGTAACTGTATTTCATTTTTACCTTGAAAATGAAATGAAACGGACCAATTTTACTTGTAAACTTAATAATGGTCTGTCTAGTCCAAAGGCTTCCAGTCAGTTCAGAATGGAGAATCTAAAAAAAAAAAAAAAAAGAAAAACAAAATGTATTGTGTTTTTTGAGTTTCCTGAATTGTTAGATATTTTTACAACTTTTTGTTATTTTTTTGCAGTGCTTTTAGTTAAACAAATTACAATTATTTCACAAGAAGCAGAGTAAAGGAACATATTGGTGAAACAAGATTGATTGATTGAATTTTGGTGTATAATGCCACTTTCAGCCCAATTTGTAATATCTTGATGGCCATTTTTTATGGATTGAAAAAGTTAAAAGTAATAGTAGATACCCACCAACTTTTCTCCCAGGGAACTGTCAATTCTAGTCAATTAAGCTTTGAGTCAATACACCTACCACAGGTTGGGTTTGAATTCTCAACCTCATTTTGACATGCTAGAGATACAATAATACTTCTTAGACCACTGCCACTACGGCCCTTAGGTAAAAGTTAAAAGTACTGAATTAGTTTTTGAAATGTGTTGTAGTTTTTACATACTGTATTATTTTTTCATTTTAATTATACTATATTTTGTATTATTGTTAAACATGTTAAATATAGGAAGAATGTGGCGTCTTAACTGGGTCATATTTTCAAGGTAAGGGGAGGTAATTCCCTTGTTATATTCCTCATACTTTAAGTTCCCTAAGTGTTTATAGGGAATATAATTTTTTTTATTTAAATATTCACTTTTGTACACATTTTCTTTAATTATCAGATGTATACTAGCTAAAATGACTATTATTTAGAGCTCTGTAAATAAAAAAAAATATGTAAGCAGAGCTCTATAGATAATAGATTTGGAGGGTTTGAGAAACAGCGGGTAACTACAATTGATGAGGGGAAATTTTCAAAAAAACTGATTTTGTTAAGTGCATCTGATATATTTTTTTTTTATACATGTGTAATGTTATTTTTGAAAGCAAATGGACAATAAGATAATGAGGACATGGACCTCCTTGGCAGATTATGATAGAAGCTCTAAGGAAGATGGTCAACTATATCTTCAACCAAGTCTGAGGCTTTACCAGGAAAAATCTGTGGTGAGTTGAAATGTTCCACAAAATTTATAATAATATTATTATAGACTTTTAAAACTTTTTATTTATTAAGGGTTTTTGTGTGATATTGAAGATATCTGCATCATTTCATAACATTTTTTTATAACTTGTATTTAATGAAAATGTTTCCTACCTTATGTATCAGGTCAATATTTTGAAGATATTATATAACAAATTCATAAGAAATGATACAAGGCATAATTATGTTTCTCTTCTTAATTTTATCTTTTAAATATTTTTTTTTATTTCAGGTTGTTGAAATTACAATGTTTTCCTGGTGTTGGGAGTAAGACATGGATATCTGATATTGTTAACATGTTGGTAGGTATTAAAGCTTTTATTTTTAATAATTTTAATAGTATTTGATATCAATAAATTTTTTGAAGGCTTGAAATACTATACAATATAATGAAATACAAGTTTATTTTTTGCTAACTTAATAAAATTGAAAATGTAAATCGGGAACGTGTTGGAGAGATAAAAAAAAAACTTACAAAGGGCAAAAAACATAACCATTAGTTTGATTTTGAATACCAATTATTTTCTTGCAGAATTTTGTTTGTTATCTGAGAACTTTTAAAAAATTATTATGATGTACATGTTTTTTGAAAGTTGAGAATAACTGACCTTGAACTTTGTTTTACAGGTTAGCATTACAAGTTTCCTTGGGGTTACTTGCTTGGGGAGTTATTAGAGCTGTTTTAAGGTGAGAATTTATTAATCAACAAACAATTTAAATTTATTTATTATACATGTATCTAATTTTAAATGCCCCTAGATATCTATATATCTATCCTAAATATATGTCAATGTAAAATGTTGTACCTTTACTTTAGAAGTGTATCTAATGTTTACTGATTTGTCTCCCAGTGCCCTGAACAAGATTAGGCTGAGACTACAATTCCTCTATCAGTTCTTTATAACGTTTTGTAGCATTTAAAAAAAAATGGCCTATTCTTTTTGTCTAATTTTTGGTGTGTGCAAATTATGTACAGTTCAAGTCCAAAAATAGTTTACATCATACAAATTTGGCCAATACACATCCATACCCCTATAGGCAAGTCAAGAGATGTTCCGAAAAGTGTAAATACTACCTTTTTGTACCTGGCGGAATCACTCTTTCCTCATCAAAATCAGTGAAAATAAAACATCCAAAAGTTTATTTCAGCTCTCTTCTTTCATTTCCACCCCAGAAAATGTATGAGAAAGGGAAAGAAAAAAAATAAAGAAAAAATACACTATATTCATGGACAACGAAAAGTGGGGTCATTAATTGTGGTCTTGGGACAGATGTGAAGGGGAGATAATCTGATATCAAGTAAAACCTAGCTATCATAAAAAAAGATGATCATGTATGATAACTGCTTTACATTCAGTCATTCATATTTTCATTACAAATTTCAAAAGAATTTATTCCTACTTTTTTATCATGGAGAAAATTTTGTTTGGATCTTGATCAGTAAGGGTCAATAAAACAACAAATAACAAAATATTCATTAAATTTTACTTTTTATTAAGTGAACTTACCAGCAGCTTCTGCATTCACTGTGTTAAATATTTCCAATAATTGCTCAGGTATTTGATGTCAAGTCTCATAATTGTAAAGTTTGGAAAAATTATTTTTGTGTATAGACAAATTTCAGTAAAATGAAGTAGCAACAATAAGAAGAGTTTTCACATTCATTGATATGTTTTTTTTTTAAATTGAATTTTATTATATACCCTTAAGATTATTTTGATAAAATAATTGAAACTTAACTTTATTGCTTTTCAGTTGAAAGTGTAACAGTTGCTGCCTTGTATGGTAAAATCCTCAGACAATAATCCTGCAAACAATCGGATGAACTGTTAATATATCTATTGGAACAATCTGTAGACAGTATAGTCTTGTAAGCAGAATGAGGTTTTTTAACAAATTGTATTTTAATTGCTGTATTGAAATTCAAATTATAGAATTTTTTTTAATTTATATTACTTGCATTCAATTATTGTTTTGTGATTGATGAAAAATTAAACTGAAATTATTGTTATTTGGGGGGTCCCAAAGGTATGCCATATGGTTTCTCAAAGTACCCACAAGACGTACATAGGTTTACATATATATTTTAAGTTATGTAGCCTTACAAGTGCTTTGTGAAATGAATTTTGTCGGTTACAATTCAAAATAGTAGGATTTTGATGGCCAAACACTATGAAAAGAGAATATGAAACTAGTACCCTGTTAAATATTTTAACTACTAAGTTTTTGACCCCAAATAAAAATGTTTGGGTTTTGGGTTTGGTTTTACTCCACTGACTGCCTAAGAGGGGACCAGGCCAGCCCAAGTGATTCCCTTTATAATCAACAATTTTTTTCCCACAAAGGGGGGGGGGGATCCCTCTTAACCGCCTCTGCAATGGGAAGAGTTGAGTAATTCTCAAAAAATAATTTGTACATGCATGTTTTAATATTTTTATATTATAGCTTTTACCACAGTTTTACTTTGTATAAGAATTATATTGTTTTTGAATGTCATTTTTAAAAGTTGAGACAAACTGAGGATTCTTTTTTTATATGGAATTTTATTATTTATTTATAAGTTGAGGACTAGAAAGCCTTAAGTTTATATATTAAACAAAGAATAGTCACTAAATAATTACAAAATTTATTACATGTATCAAAAAATTTACATGATTTTTTTTTAATTCATAAACTTTTATACGTAATTATATAGACTAAAAAATTACATTAGGATTATTTCCCCCAATAATAAAAACAACCAGGAAAATAGATAGCATCCTCAGTACTGTCATTAATATTTTGCATTATTGTAATATTTTGCTACTGATACCAAACCCATGATGCAGATCCTTTTCCTCCTTTTTATTTAAAGATAATTTACAACCGTGATCAAAAGCATATCACAAGTAACTGTTTGTTTGATATTTACACACATCTTAAAATAAGCAGATTGTGTTTGGTTTCATTTGGTTATTTTGTATCATGCAGGATCATAATAATTGGTAATTAAAATTTATTTGGAAAATCATCTTATCTTAATTGTATCTGGATGACAAGTAAAGGGGGAAGAGGTTTCTGTGGTCGAGGGTATGACACATGCAGATGCTTTAATTATATTTATTTATATTTAATTATATTTATTTATATTTAATTATATTTATTAGGGTCCCACCTTTAGGCGGGTACCCTATAGTGATCAGTCTGTCCGTCCGTCCGTAACACTTTGAAATTCGTGTCCACTCCATATCTAGAGAACCATTATGATTTCATACTTTATACTTTACATGTTTATTAACCACCACCAGAATGCATGTCATGATGTATGTGCAACTTCCTATGTCAAAGGTCAAGGTAAAAAACTTTGGTTTCAGTTGACAACCCTGTGTCCTGTGGTGAAGATCGTGTCGGCTCTATATCTTGAGAACCGTTATGATTTCAAAGTTTATACTTGACATGTTTATGAACCAACACCAGAGGGTGTGTTATAATTTATGAACGACTGCCTAGGGCAAAGTTCAAGGTCAAAAACTTTGGTTTCAGTTGACAACCCCATGTCCTATGGTAAAGATTGTGTCCGCTCTATATCTTGAGAACCGTTATCATTTTGAAGTTTATACCCGAAATGTATATAAACCAATATCAGAGGGTATGTCATAATTTATGTACAACTTCCTAGGTCAAAGGTCAAGGTAAAAAACTTTGGTTTCAGTTGACAACCCCATGTCCTATGGGAAAGATCGTGTCCGCTCTATATCTTGAGAACCGTTATCATTTCAAAGTTTATACTTGACATGTTTATAAACCAACACCAAAGGGTGTGTCATAATTTATTTACAACTTCCTAGGTCAAAGGTCAAGGTCAAAAACTTTGATTTCAGTTGACAAACCCATGTCCTATGGTAAAGATACAATTTTTTAATGCACATTATTCACAGCGGGGCCCACAGAGATGGCTCCCATCTCAATGATATCTAGTTTATATTTAATTATATTTCCATCACTTGGCGTCTATCATCATCATTGGCTTGGCAGTGTATCATCAGCAGAACTTAGGGATATATATAACTTAACAGGGTTGTCTTTTTTAAAACTTTATTGTCCAAACTTTAAAGGTGCTGGATAGCTTCATACTTGTATGAAGATGGCAAATGGTCTTTTTATTTGAATAGTTATCCCATTTTTATGTGTGATATGGACAACTATATTTGGTACAAATAATTGACCACAATTGTCGTCCCTTGATTTTCTTATATTTGAATAGTTATCCCATTTTTATGTGTGATATGGACAACTATATTTGGTACAAATAATTGACCACAATTGTCGTCCCTTGATTTTCTTTTATTTGAATAGTTATCCCATTTTTATGTGTGATATGGACAACTATTTGGTACAAATAATTGACCACAATTGTCGTCCCTTGATTTTCTTTTATTTGAATAGTTATCCCAAATTTTATGTGTGATATGGACAACTATATTTGGTACAAATAATTGACCACAATTGTCGTCCCTTGATTTTCTTTTATTTGAATAGTTATCCCATTTTTATGTGTGATATGGACAACTATATTTGGTACAAATAATTGACCACAATTGTCGTCCCTTGATTTTCTTTTATTTGAATAGTTATCCCATTTTTATGTGTGATATGGACAACTATTTGGTACAAATAATTGACCACAATTGTCGTCCCTTGATTTTCTTTTATTTGAATAGTTATCCCATTTTTATGTGTGATATGGACAACTATATTTGGTACAAATAATTGACCACAATTGTCGTCCCTTGATTTTCTTTTATTTGAATAGTTATCCCATTTTTATGTGTGATATGGACAACTATATTTGGTACAAATAATTGACCACAATTGTCGTCCCTTGATTTTCTTTTATTTGAATAGTTATCCCATTTTTATGTGTGATATGGACAACTATTTGGTACAAATAATTGACCACAATTGTCGTCCCTTGATTTTCTTTTATTTGAATAGTTATCCCATTTTTATGTGTGATATGGACAACTATATTTGGTACAAATAATTGACCACAATTGTCGTCCCTTGATTTTCTTTTATTTGAATAGTTATCCCATTTTTATGTGTGATATGGACAACTATATTTGGTACAAATAATTGACCACAATTGTCGTCCCTTGATTTTCTTTTATTTGAATAGTTATCCCATTTTTATGTGTGATATGGACAACTATTTGGTACAAATAATTGACCACAATTGTCGTCCCTTGATTTTCTTTTATTTGAATAGTTATCCCATTTTTATGTGTGATATGGACAACTATATTTGGTACAAATAATTGACCACAATTGTTGTCCCTTGATTTTCTTTTATTTGAATAGTTATCCCATTTTTATGTGTGATATGGACAACTATATTTGGTACAAATAATTGACCACAATTGTCGTCCCTTGATTTTCTTTTATTTGAATAGTTATCCCATTTTTATGTGTGATATGGACAACTATATTTGGTACAAATAATTGACCACAATTGTCGTCCCTTGATTTTCTTTTATTTGAATAGTTATCCCATTTTTATGTGTGATATGGACAACTATTTGGTACAAATAATTGACCACAATTGTCGTCCCTTGATTTTCTTTTATTTGAATAGTTATCCCATTTTTATGTGTGATATGGACAACTATATTTGGTACAAATAATTGACCACAATTGTCGTCCCTTGATTTTCTTTTATTTGAATAGTTATCCCATTTTTATGTGTGATATGGACAACTATATTTGGTACAAATAATTGACCACAATTGTCGTCCCTTGATTTTCTTTTATTTGAATAGTTATCCCATTTTTATGTGTGATATGGACAACTATTTGGTACAAATAATTGACCACAATTGTCGTCCCTTGATTTTCTTTTATTTGAATAGTTATCCCATTTTTATGTGTGATATGGACAACTATTTGGTACAAATAATTGACCACAATTGTCGTCCCTTGATTTTCTTTTATTTGAATAGTTATCCCATTTTTATGTGTGATATGGACAACTATATTTGGTACAAATAATTGACCACAATTGTTGTCCCTTGATTTTCTTTTATTTGAATAGTTATCCCATTTTTATGTGTGATATGGACAACTATATTTGGTACAAATAATTGACCACAATTGTCGTCCCTTGATTTTTTTGTGTTCACGAATATAGTCCCTAGTGTTGACAGTGGCTTACTTGCCAATGTTTTTTATACCCCTTCCAAAGTTATTTCTCCATGTGTTATGCCTCAAATTGCCAGTAGGGGGGTGAAATTGCACTGTAAAAAAATTGGGTCCAGAATTTTAAAGGAAAGTAGTGATTTGGTCCAGCTGAAAAAGGTTAAAAATTAGCACTTCGGAAGCTGTAAAGATTTCAAGACGCCCTAGACATAAAATTGTCCATATTTTGAGTTAGAGCCGATAAAGTTTTCTATAATTTTGATATAATAGTACAAGACACTGTAAAAATTAAATTGAGAAAGCGCAGGTGGGATTTTTTTAATTTTCATTTATGTTCTAAAAGAAATGCACTACGAAATAATTGCATGTGGTCTCGGACCTGTATATGGATTTATTGCTAGGTATACATATAAAAAAAGAAGTGCGATGCCTAATGAGACAATTAAACCAAATGACAGACATTTACAACTAAGGAGTCTTATACAACATCAGTGGTCTTGTATTAATGTGTTCGCCTCAAATTGGAACTCTGGCATGTTAAATAAAACCTAAAGGACTCAAAAATTGGTATTTGCAGCTGCTCTTCTTGTGGATTGCACAAAGCAGGATTAAATATTCATGTACCTGTCCTGAATATGCATTTAATTGCCACAGGACTTTTAACAGCTGTCCATCATTACAATCATGAGAGATCGCCCAGCATTACAAAGTCATGGTTCAGTGATTAATGTTCAGTTTTGGGTTAAGGTCACATTTTGTTTCTCTCACATGAAACTATAAGTAATTCATTATGTTTATTCAATGAATAGAATAATTGTAAGGTTCATACGTCTGTCTAACAAGGTTCATTTGACCTTGACCTTATTTTCATGGATATTTTAGTCCATAGTTTTTTTTTGTCGAGCCTGCGACTTGTCACAGATAGCTCGACATAGGGATAGTGATCTGGTGGCGGCAGCGGTGTTAGCTAACTTCTTAAAAGCTTTATATTTTAGAAGGTTGAAGACCTGGATGCTTCATACTTTGTATATAGATGCCTCATGTTACGAAGTTTCTGTCAGTCACATGTCCAATGTCCTTGACCTCATTTTCATGGTTCAGTGACTACTTGAAAAAAAAGTTAAGATGTTTTGTAATGTTAAATTCTCACTTATTATTAGTAATAGGATAACTATATTTGGTATGTGCGTACCTTGCAAGGTCCACATGCCCGTCATACAGTTTTCACTTGACCTCGACCTCATTTCATGGATCAGTGAAAAAGGTTTAGTTTTGGTGGTCATGCAAGTCCATATCTTAGATACTATAAGCAATAGGTCTTGTACATTCGGTATATTGGAGGACTATAAGGTGTACATGTCCAACTGGCAGGTGTCATCTGACCTTGACCTCATTTTCATGGTTCAGTGGTTATAGTTAAGTTTTTGTGTTTTGGTCTGTTTTACTTATATTGTATGCAATAGGTCTACTATATTTGTCGTATGGAATGATTGTAAGGTGTACATGTCTAGCGTGCAGGTGTCATATGACCTTGACCTTATTTTCATGGTTCGGTGGTCAAAGTTAAGTTTTTGTGTTTTGGTCTTTTTTTCTAATACTATATGCAATAGGTCAACTATATTTGGTGTATGAAAATATTTTTTGATCTATACGTCAGTCACATAGGTTTTATTTGACCTTGACCTAATTTTCACAGTTCATTGCTCAGTGTTTAGTTTTTTGTGTTTTAATTGGTGTGTTTATAAGCAATAGGTCAACTTTATTTGTTGTATGTATGGAAGAATTCGTTAGCTGTACATGTCTGCCTGGCATGGTTCATTTAACCTTGACCTCAATTTCATGGTTCATTGGTCTGCAATGTTTAATTTTCTTGGTTAATGTTAAGTTTATATGACAGCTAGTTGTCACAATAAAGCTTTATATTTAGGACTATCAACATACTATCAATGATTGGTATTTAAAGAAGGCGAGACATTTCAACATGTGCACTCTTGTTTTTATTAGGATTATTTCTTAGAAGTAAAAAAGAGTTATAAAAGATATTCAAAAATAGGTTAACTGTATTTGGTATACAGAATGATTGAAAGGTTAGGCAGCAACCATTTGATTTTCTGGGGGGCTATGGGTTTTTTTTCTGGACAAATTTTTTTTTTCGCCTGTGGCGAAAAACAATCTATTTTTTTCGCGACAAGTTGAAAACAATTTTTTTCTTTCAATTTTAGCATTACATATAGTGGCAGCTGAGGGTGAAACAAACAATTTTTTTTTTCTCAGAATCAAAAACAAATTATTTTTTTCTCCAAAAACTGGAAACAAACTTTTTTTTCCAAATTCTGTAATTCAGTAGCTTACCTTTCGTCTCCATTATGATACTGAATAATCTGTACGATGCATACAAAATGTGTTATATATTCAGTAGACAAAAACCGTGATTAAAAAATTATTACACTGAGTGTATAACATCTGAGGAACACAAATCTAAGAAAAAAGAAGTATGCGGAGCGGGTTGATTTCAGGTTCATCCTTCTTCAATATGGCACAATGCTCTGGTAAGTAAAATGCTTGCCTAAAAAAGGATGAAAACTTTTGTCCTGCATTTTTTTAGCTGTCCTGCCTTTTTATTTTTCACTCTAATCGGTTCTGTCTTTTTTTTTTTTTTTAGTTTATCCTGACTTTTTTTAACCTAAATTGTCGTCCTGACTTTTTTTTTGCAAGTGTCACATCCTGCATTTTTTTTTCTCAAAACTCCTGTTCTGCCTATTTTTTTCCAAATTTCATCCTAGCCCCCCCATAAAAATCAAATGGTAGCTCCCTAAATAAAGCTTATTTATTATTATTTATTATATGATTTGCCCTATTAAAATATTATTTCTGCTTGCCAAACAAAACTTCAATTCTAAATAGCCGATATTTTCCCATAAAAACTAGTATTTCTATATTAAAATAAGTACATGTAGTTCGTCACACATTAATTTGGTTGTTAGATGAATTTTTAATTGGTTATTGGACAAGCCTTAAAAGAGTCACATGACTATAAAATGGATGCAGTGCGGCAGATTTTAAAAATATTAACAAATATTTACCTGATCAATAATCATTGATAATGGCTTCGCATGCTTAATAATTATATGGACAGGATTTCAAAATATTACTTTCTATCTGACATCGACACGAAAATTTCCAAATCATCAACCGAGGTAAACGGATTCTGTAAAAAATCACCCAGATAGATAATTAAATCAAGGATTTGTACTATACCTGAGACTACTATAACATATATGTGTTATAGTAGTCTCAGACTATACAAATCCTCGATAAGAACGAAAATCACAGACATTTGTTTCTATCCATAGAAAGATCCACTGTTTATAAACGTATATAAATAAACGTTTATTTTATATCTTCCTATGGATAGAAACAAGTGCCTGAAGATCCACTGTATATAAACGTATATAAATAAACGTTTATTTTATATCTTCCTATGGATAGAAACAAGTGCCTAGGACAAAATTCCAGGACTCAAAATATGTAAACAAGGGATATAAACCCCTGACCATGCTGGTTGTGTCTAGCAAAGATTAGAAGACATTGAACTATAAAAACATTTATTTATTCATTGGCATTATCATCATTGACCTCTCTGATATCATGGCTATGGGATTCAATAACAAAACCTGTTCAAACTTAAACATTTAAAGGAATCTACAACATAAACTCAATGTCATGATCAGATGAAATATATGAATGTCATTAATTTGCTTTCTTGGAGATGACCTTGGCCTTTAACCTTGTGACTGTTGTCAAGGTCATTAGTACCCAGTGTCATTGCTGAAGACCCCATTGGTCTAGGGGCTTTGTTATGTAGTAAAAGCTGATTTTGTCTTTTCAGAAACCTAAAACAGGGGTTAGGCCTCTTACATAAAGGTCAAATCTCTGAATGTAGCAAACGTAAGTTGTTTTTTTTTTTAAATAGCATAAGGTTTTATACATGTCCAAGTGTAATGATATTTATTCCCAGAAAACAATATGAAATGTTTATTGACCAATTGAAGTTAATTTAAAATGATTTTTTCCTAAAGGGACAATCTTGAATTCATCCAACCCGTCCAAATAAATTGTTGGTTATACAACCTACATGAATGATGTACATGACCTAAGTCTTACAGTTTCTTTAATTCTGAAGTTTCCTTGCACAAATGTCCAACAAACATGACAAATATGGATGGGACGAAATATATATTTAAGAAATAATTCTTTCATGCCATGCTCTATGCTCATTTTAACATGGGTAGGCATTATATTTGTTAATATCTTAATACTGAGCGTTAGCGGGGTATTAAATGATTACAAATATAATGCCTACCCATGTTAAAATGAGCATAGAGCATGGCATGATAGAATTATTTCGATTCTAATAGGAATATTTTGAACTTTTGTACTTCGAAGTGGACCTACAATGTATAGTAGACGCTCGAAATGTCGCCATTTTGATTTGATGAACAAAAACGTTATAGAAAAATCAACAGTTAATCAATAAAAAAAAGAACAGAAACATTTAAACTTACTTTTAGAATGTTTTTTTTAATTTCCTAGCTAGCAACACCAACAAAAATGTCAATTTTGATCGCTGGCGTTGTTCAAAATTCATCTGATGTTGTTATTTCAATTGTGACGTCAATTACGTGCAGCCCATGTTCTATTCGAATTAGTACATGGCTTTGTACCAAAAGCTAAAGAAGAACGTCATATTATAATTCATTATTATAAATAATTAAATGAATATTGTGGATTTGTAAACAATGAGTTTGATATTTTTGTATGATAATTAGTATAATATTTCTAGTTTTTTTTTTTACAGAAAATACAAAGATGGTGCAAGAAATTGAGAACTTTTATGGAGTTTATTTACTTTACAATGTAAATCCAAAGTTTAAAGGGCGTACATACATAGGATTTACAGTTAATCCAAATAGGAGAATTCAACAACACAATAAAGGTCGGCATGCAGGAGGGGCATGGAGAACACATGGAAGAGGTCCATGGTAAGTCATAACATGATCATGGACTACATACTTTTGATTCAGTAGGGTCATAGAGAACACACGACAGAGTTTCATGGTAATTCATAACACTTAGAAAGGGCAATGAAAACAAATAAAAGCGGTAAGTGATATATTTTGTACATGTATGTAATTACAATTTACAGGATAAGAACTGCATGCTGGGATGCCATGCAGAACAAGTGAAAGGGGTCCATGATATTAGTCATATCAGGATCAGGGACTACATGTAAGAAGGTCATGGAGAACACATTAAAGGGGTACATGGTAAGTCATAGCATGATCAGGCACTGCACATAGAAAGGGCATACAAAACACATGGAGGCATAGTGGTATACAATTGATGAACTAAATGTAAGGTCCATGGTAAGATTTAACTCAATAAAAGTCATAATACAGGCGGGATGTGGGTAGCTGCGGAAACATAGATTCTAGGTAATTATTTTATTCTTTTATTATTTCCAGAACGCAAATTATAAAAAAATATCATAAGGACCTTTACGCTACTGTTCTGTAGCTAGGGTGTGTGTAACCCAGAGAAATTGTAAGGTATGCACACTAACGAGACATACACTGTAACCCCACTTCACAACAACAAAATAAATCTGAAATGGTATATCATCACAAGAATCTTGAAATTTACATCTGAAAGGAAAATCATTGGATAGACTTACAACTTGAGGTATATCTGTGGATATGCACCTCATAATTATGGTTATTTGCTTTTAATTTTCGTTTTATTTTTAGGATCTTCTGTATTGGTGTTACATAATTTTTCCATTTTATATATATATTTAAAAGAACATTTTTTTAAATATCATTTACAGTAAAGAGGACACAGAAAGGATAATCATGTGTGCAAAACAAACTAGGTTGTAAGTTATATACTGGTATTGAAAATATAAAAAATATATGCATTCATTTATATCTACATTTATGATCAATCACTTATCACATAAAATTTGACATTCTATTTTGAATATAATTAAAGATCTTTTTCTCATTTTGTAGGGAAATGGTTTTGATTATCCATGGTTTTCCAAATGAAATATCTGCTCTAAGAGTAAGTACTTAAATGGATGAACTTTATATTTTTATGCCCCATTTATGATTTATGGGCATTATGTTTTCTGGTCTGTGCATCCGTTCCTTTGTCCATTTGTTTATTCGCCTGTCCCGCTTCAGGTTAAGGTTTTTGGTCAAGGTAATTTTGAATAAAATTGACGTCCAATCAACTTGAAACTTAGTACATGTGTTCCCTTTGATTAGATAGATAAGATACTTTTATTTCATTTAAAAGGCCCATGAAGAGCAAAGTAATTTATTACAATGATTTTGATAATTGACACAATAATGTTGATATAAATCATATATAAATATAAATATAATCATCTCAATTTTAAGATATGATCTTTCTCATTTTAATGCCAAATTGAGAGTTTTTAACCCATTTACATGGTCAACTGAACATAGAAAATGATAGTGCATATAGGGCATCCATGTACTATGGACACATTCTTGTTCCCATTTGATTCAAAATATGATAGTTGAGTGGCGGATCCAGGGGGGGGGGGGGGGGGTTCCGGGTGTGTGAACCTCCCTTTTTTTTTTAGGATAAATGCATTTGAATGGGGACATGTAGTTGGAACCCCCCTTTGTCCTGGGTTAGGAACCTCCTTTTTAAAATGGCTGGATCCGCCCCTGTAGTTATTATCCATTCTTTTCATGTGTTTGAGCTTTTGACTTTTCCATTTGATTAGGGTCTTTCCACTTTGAATTTCCTCAGAGTTCTGTATTTTTGTAGTTTTACTTTTTGTTACATATTTGTTTAATATCCTTAAGGATGAACATTATATCCTTGGGTAGTCTTTATGAGAAAACAAAGAGTGTGATTTCAAATGTTTCCTGTACATATTATTTATAGATTTGACAGTTATTTTGCCAAGAATTGGCACACACTTGCAAAGTGATAATTTAAGATTTTCTTTTCCAAGTTTGAATGGGCCTGGCAACATCCTGACAAATCAAGAAGACTCCGACATGTTCCTGGAAAAAAGAAAAAGGAAACCCCATTCCTTTTTCGGTTCCGAGTAGTATCAGAAATGTTAAGAAGTGGACCCTGGAATAGACTTGCACTAACAATCAGATGGTTAAAACAGGAATATGTTACAGATTTTACCCCTGACAGTAAACCACCAGTTCATATGCCAATAGCTTATGGTTTAGTGAAGGTCAAAAAGGTTGGATCTGATACAGGAAGGAGTAAGAAGGGAGACAAGTCAGAAAAAGAAGCAGTAGATGATGATTTAGTTAATCTTTCACAATGTGGTAACAAGTATCCAAGATGTAGTGTTTGTAATAAAAGAATTCAGGTATATGGAACACTTTTTTAGCAGATATGCATAATAAAATATTTCGGATAAGTTATAATCATGAGAAAGCAGCCCTACAACATGAAACAGCAGAAGACATTTAAAAAATTGTTTATATTCTAATAATTCAAGGTATAAGTTTGTTGTTTCCTCTACTAACTTCTATGGCTCAGTACATTGGCATGGTCATCATGGTCATATTTCAACCAGTAAATAAATTAACCAAATTAATAGTCCTTAAAATATAAATACATGTTGACATAGCTCTACAAGAATTCATGTGTTAAGAAATTTATCTGATCCTGCTGAATGGTCTACATCCAAACACAATGATTGCATTTTGGTGTAAAATACTTTCAGATGTCAAAATACATGGTTAAAAGATCTCAAGTAAGGATTCAAATCATCTATAGAAGATGAATGAATGCTTTCTATTTTTCAGGCAGAAGATCATACATTGAAATGTGTTCATCCAAAATGTCAGATGGTATCCCATACATTATGTTTAGCCAATAAGTTTCTGTCAGACAAAGGAACAATGACTGAAGTTTTACCAGTTGATGGTACCTGTCCCAAATGTAAGGGTGCTGTGTTGTGGGGTGATTTAGTGAGGCTCAAGACAGGATGTTATCAGAATTTGGAAGAGGTAAGAAATTAAGACTCAAATAACTAATTTAAGTCTCAAGGTAATGGATATTTTCTTTAAAGAATCCAGTTGAAAATGTATGTTTATTTATTAAAAATATTTATGATAATTAGTGTGTAGCCACAGGCACTTGTCTCAGACCCCCCTATATACATTAATATAACAGGTACATGTATATAGGGGAAAAAAATTCTGAAACAAGTGCCTGTGTGTGTGGGTTGCAATTTATAAATGATTTTTCACAAGCTAACATAGTGATCCTTAATTCTGCCATCATCATACTGTCAACATTAAGTTTCAGACAAAAAACAAAAAGTGTCATGCTGTAGTTAGAATCTATTGTTTTAGACATCAATGACATCAAAAACTTTGATAAACCTTCATGGAATGTATTTTAATGTGGACAGAACCTTCTTTCTGATCAAGCAATTACAGCAAAATTTTGAAATTGCCATGTAGTGAGACCAGCTCATACGAGCCTTTAATTTGCTTGTTGTAATTTACTTTTCATGTATTTATTGTATGTACAGTACACACATGGATATTCACTCAAAAATTAATGCTGGTTATGTTTGATGATTCACTTAGAAATTATCAACCCTATTAGCATATAGAAATAGGATTATCTATTGGGCTTCTTCTGGACAACAGTAAAACAATTGCTTAAATTGGGCATCTGTTTGAAAATTGGGATGTATAAATTAGAAGCCACTTCACATCAGAAAAGTGATGTCAAATTGATGTTTCCAGTTGACAGACTGCCATGCAGTTTAAAAGTTTAGAACCTTTGCAAAAACTCTCTGAGGGGTTAAAAGGTGGCCTGTTGCAAGACAACATTTCTGCCTAATCTGTTTTCATCCTGATCATACAAGAAATATTTGCCACTAGATGTAAAGCAAACATCAACCAATCAATCATCAAGATGTCTCTGTTAATTCCAGAGGTTTTACTGGAAAGGGTCATAAATCAGAATATTGTCTCATAGACAGAGTGATTCATTTCAAACCAACAAGAGATTTTTATCAGGGTAATCTGAACAAACGACATACTATGACAGGCAATGAAATCTAAAGAAATAAATTTGGCAAATGCTGTGTTGTCAATGTCTTGAAAGTCAAATGTAATACAAATGCATACATATAACAGGTCTTGTATGATTTCTAATTTTAGTTTCTTGTGTATAATTCGGGGTTCAGTATGACGTCCATTATCACTGTACTAGTATACATATTTTTAAGGGGCCAGCTGAAGGACACTTACTGGTGCGGGAGTTTCTCGCTACATTGAAAACCCATTGGTGGCCTTCAGTTGTTGTCTGCTCTATTGTCGGGTTGTTGTCGCTTTGACACATTCCCCATTTCCTTTCTCAATTTTATATAATCGAGTTGTCTCTTTGACACATTCTCCATTTCCATTCTTAATTTTATTTTGAACTAGCTAGTTAAGTAATTATGAGTGTAAGAATGATTAAGGACAATTTGTAATGGTGATGACAAATGACTTTTTTTTTAGTGTGGAAGCTCTGATGATGAAGAACATGAAGATCATTGGGCCAATGAACTACAAACTCAAGTCACATGACTGCCTTAAATTCATGCCACATGTTCCTAACAAGATTAAGATCATTGAAGTTTAATGGAATAAAGTCCTTAACAGTGCATTATAAGGTACTGTGATATATGTGAGTAAAGAAGTGAGGAATTATATATGGATTTTGCTTCAAGTTCGACATGAAAACATTTCAATGTTAGAATTAAAGAATTAAGGACATATAAGAATATATTTTACAAAGGATATTAGATAGATTTGAAACACCAACATATGCTGTGACAATATGGTTTAACCACATATTTGCAGTAACATGTTTTACATTATAAAATTAATAAAAATCCATTTAACAACAGTTAGTGTTCAAAAGTCTTATGGATATATATTAAGACTTGACAGACAAATGTTATATTTTAAGAACTCTAGATTATTCTTGATGTATTAAAAGTGAAGTAATATGATGTTCAGTCTTTCTTTATTTGGAGAATAAACATACATTATGTGACAGCTACAACAAGCCAGGTGACTGAATTTCAACTGGCTCAAATTATCTTTTTAATCAGTTATATTTATTTTTCAGTTTGTAAGAGATAATGTGGTGTATTAGAGCTTTACATATTGTATTGACACATGTCTAATATTGTCTCAGACTGTATGTTTCCTCTAGTTGTATTGACACATGTCTAATATTGTCCCAGACTGTATGTTTCCTCTAGTTGTAATGACACATGTCTAATATTGTCCCAGACTGTATGTTTCCTCTAGTTGTATTGACACATGTCTAATATTGTCCTAGACTGTATGTTTCCTCTAGTTGTATTGACACATGTCTAATATTGTCCCAGACTGTATGTTTCCTCTAGTTGTATTGACACATGTCTAATATTGTCTCAGACTGTATGTTTCCTCTAGTTGTAATGACACATGTCTAATATTGTCCCAGACTGTATGTTTCCTCTAGTTGTATTGACACATGACTAATATTGTCCCAGACTGTATGTTTCCTCTAGTTGTATTGACACATGTCTAATATTGTCCCAGACTGTATGTTTCCTCTAGTTGTATTGACACATGACTAATATTGTCCCAGACTGTATGTTTCCTCTAGTTGTATTGACACATGTCTAATATTGTCCCAGACTGTATGTTTCCTCTAGTTGTATTGGCACATGCCTAATATTGTCCCAGACTGTATGTTTCCTCTAGTTGTATTGACACATGTCTAATATTGTCCTTGACTGTATGTTTCCTCTAGTTGTAACGACACATGTCTAATATTGTCCCAGACTGTATGTTTCCTTTAGTTGTATTGACACATGTCTAATATTGTCCCAGACTGTATGTTTCCTCTAGTTGTAATGACACATGACTAATATTGTCCCAGACTGTATGTTTCCTCTAGTTGTATTGACACATGTCTAATATTGTCCCAGACTGTATGTTTCCTCTAGTTGTATTGACACATGTCTAATATTGTCCCAGACTGTATGTTTCCTCTAGTTGTAATGACACATGTCTAATATTGTCCCAGACTGTATGTTTCCTCTAGTTGTATTGACACATGACTAATATTGTCCCAGACTGTATGTTTCCTCTAGATGTATTGACACATGTCTAATATTGTCCCAGACTGTATGTTTCCTCTAGATGTATTGACACATGTCTAATATTGTCCCAGACTGTATGTTTCCTCTAGTTGTAATGACACATGTCTAATATTGTCCTAGACTGTATGTTTCCTCTAGTTGTATTGACACATGTCTAATATTGTCCCAGACTGTATGTTTCCTTTAGTTGTATTGACACATGTCTAATATTGTCCCAGACTGTATGTTTCCTCTAGATGTATTGACACATGTCTAATATTGTCCTAGACTGTATGTTTCCTCTAGTTGTATTGACACATGTCTAATATTGTCCTAGACTGTATGTTTCCTCTAGTTGTATTGACACATGTCTAATATTGTCCCAGACTGTATGTTTCCTTTAGTTGTATTGACACATGTCTAATATTGTCCCAGACTGTATGTTTCCTCTAGTTGTATTGACACATGTCTAATATTGTCCCAGACTGTATGTTTCCTCTAGTTGTATTGACACATGTCTAATATTGTCTCAGACTGTATGTTTCCTCTAGTTGTATTGACACATGTCTAATATTGTCCTAGACTGTATGTTTCCTCTAGTTGTATTGACACATGTCTAATATTGTCCCAGACTGTATGTTTCCTCTAGTTGTATTGACACATGTCTAATATTGTCTCAGACTGTATGTTTCCTCTAGTTGTATTGACACATGTCTAATATTGTCCTAGACTGTATGTTTCCTCTAGTTGTATTGACACATGACTAATATTGTCCTAGACTGTATGTTTCCTCTAGTTGTATTGACACATGTCTAATATTGTCCTATACTGTATGTTTCCTCTAGTTGTATTGACACATGTCTAATATTGTCCTAGACTGTATGTTTCCTCTAGTTGTATTGACACATGTCTAATATTGTCCCAGACTGTATGTTTCCTTTAGATGTATTGACACATGTCTAATATTGTCCCAGACTGTATGTTTCCTTTAGTTGTATTGACACATGTCTAATATTGTCCTTGACTGTATGTTTCCTGTAGTTGTAACGACACATGTCTAATATTGTCCCAGACTGTATGTTTCCTCTAGTTGTATTGACACATGTCTAATATTGTCCCAGACTGTATGTTTCCTCTAGTTGTATTGACACATGTCTAATATTGTCCTAGACTGTATGTTTCCTCTAGTTGTATTGACACATGTCTAATATTGTCCCAGACTGTATGTTTCCTCTAGTTGTATTGACACATGTCTAATATTGTCCTAGACTGTATGTTTCCTCTAGATGTATTGACACATGTCTAATATTGTCCCAGACTGTATGTTTCCTCTAGATGTATTGACACATGTCTAATATTGTCCCAGACTGTATGTTTCCTCTAGTTGTATTGGCACATGTCTAATATTGTCCCAGACTGTATGTTTCCTTTAGTTGTATTGACACATGTCTAATATTGTCCCAGACTGTATGTTTCCTCTAGATGTATTGACACATGTCTAATATTGTCCCAGACTGTATGTTTCCTCTAGTTGTATTGGCACATGTCTAATATTGTCCCAGACTGTATGTTTCCTTTAGTTGTATTGACACATGTCTAATATTGTCCCAGACTGTATGTTTCCTCTAGTTGTATTGACACATGTCTAATATTGTCCCAGACTGTATGTTTCTTCTAGTTGTATTGGCACATGTCTAATATTGTCCCAGACTGTATGTTTCCTTTAGTTGTATTGACACATGTCTAATATTGTCCCAGACTGTATGTTTCCTCTAGTTGTATTGACACATGTCTAATATTGTCCCAGACTGTATGTTTCTTCTAGTTGTATTGACACATGTCTAATATTGTCCCAGACTGTATGTTTCCTCTAGTTGTATTGACACATGTCTAATATTGTCCAAGACTGTATGTTTCTTCTAGTTGTATTGACACATGTCTAATATTGTCCCAGACTGTATGTTTCCTCTAGTTGTATTGACACATGTCTAATATTGTCCTAGACTGTATGTTTCCTTTAGTTGTATTGACACATGTCTAATATTGTCCCAGACTGTATGTTTCCTCTAGTTGTATTGACACATGTCTAATATTGTCCCAGACTGTATGTTTCCTCTAGTTGTATTGACACATGTCTAATATTGTCCCAGACTGTATGTTTCCTCTAGTTGTATTGACACATGTCTAATATTGTCCCAGACTGTATGTTTCCTCTAGTTGTAATGACACATGTCTAATATTGTCCTAGACTGTATGTTTCCTCTAGTTGTATTGACACATGTCTAATATTGTCCTAGACTGTATGTTTTCTCTAGTTGTATTGACACATGTCTAATATTGTCCCAGACTGTATGTTTCCTCTAGTTGTATTGACACATGTCTAATATTGTCCCAGACTGTATGTTTCCTCTAGTTGTAATGACACATGTCTAATATTGTCCCAGACTGTATGTTTCCTCTAGTTGTATTGACACATGTCTAATATTGTCCCAGACTGTATGTTTCCTTTAGTTGTATTGACACATGTCTAATATTGTCCTTGACTGTATGTTTCCTCTAGTTGTATTGACACATGTCTAATATTGTCTAAGACTGTATGTTTCCTCTAGTTGTATTGACACATGTCTAATATTGTCCTAGACTGTATATTTACTCTAGTTGTATTGACACATGGCTAATATTGTCCCAGACTGTATGTTTCCTTTAGTTGTATTGACACATGTCTAATATTGACCTAGACTGTATGTTTCCTCTAGTTGTATTGACACATGTCTAATATTGTCCCAGACTGTATGTTTCCTCTAGTTGTATTGACACATGTCTAATATTGACCCAGACTGTATGTTTCCTCTAGTTGTATTGACACATGTCTAATATTGTCTAAGACTGTATGTTTCCTCTAGTTGTATTGACACATGTCTAATATTGTCCCAGACTGTATGTTTCCTCTAGTTGTATTGACACATGTCTAATATTGTCCTAGACTGTATGTTTCCTCTAGTTGTATTGACACATGTCTAATATTGTCCCAGACTGTATGTTTCCTCTAGTTGTATTGACACGTGTCTAATATTGTCCCAGACTGTATGTTTCCTCTAGTTGTATTGACACATGTCTAATATTGTCCCAGACTGTATGTTTCCTCTAGTTGTATTGACACATGTCTAATATTGTCCCAGACTGTATGTTTCCTCTAGTTGTATTGACACATGTCTAATATTGTCCTAGACTGTATGTTTCCTCTAGTTGTATTGACACATGTCTAATATTGTCCCAGACTGTATGTTTCCTTTAGTTGTATTGACACATGTCTAATATTGTCCCAGACTGTATGTTTCCTCTAGTTGTATTGACACATGTCTAATATTGTCCCAGACTGTATGTTTCCTCTAGTTGTATTGACACATGTCTAATATTGTCCTAGACTGTATGTTTCCTCTAGTTGTATTGACACATGTCTAATATTGTCCCAGACTGTATGTTTCCTCTAGTTGTATTGACACATGTCTAATATTGTCCCAGACTGTATGTTTCCTCTCGTTGTATTGACACATGGCTAATATTGTCCCAGACTGTATGTTTCCTCTAGTTGTATTGACACATGTCTAATATTGTCTAAGACTGTATGTTTCCTCTAGTTGTATTGACACATGTCTAATATTGTCCCAGACTGTATGTTTCCTCTAGTTGTATTGACACATGTCTAATATTGTCCTAGACTGTATGTTTCCTCTAGTTGTATTGACACATGTCTAATATTGTCCCAGACTGTATGTTTCCTCTAGTTGTATTGACACATGACTAATATTGTCCTAGACTGTATGTTTCCTCTAGTTGTATTGACACATGTCTAATATTGTCCTAGACTGTATGTTTCCTCTAGTTGTATTGACACATGACTAATATTGTCCTAGACTGTATGTTTCCTCTAGTTGTATTGACACATGTCTAATATTGTCCTAGACTGTATGTTTACTCTAGTTGTATTGACACATGTCTAATATTGTCCCAGACTGTATGTTTCCTCTAGTTGTATTGACACATGTCTAATATTGTCCCAGACTGTATGTTTCCTCTAGTTGTATTGACACATGTCTTATATTGTCCCAGACTGTATGTTTCCTCTAGTTGTATTGACACATGTCTAATATTGTGCCAGACTGTATGTTTCCTCTAGTTGTGTTATTGTTATGTTTGTCCCAGACTGTATGTTTCCTCTAGTTGTGTTATTGTTATGTTTGTCCCAGACTGTATGTTTCCTCTAGTTGTGTTATTGTTATGTTTGTCCCAGACTGTATGTTTCCTCTAGTTGTGTTATTGTTATGTTTGTCCCAGACTGTATGTTTCCTCTTGTTGTGTTATTGTTTTGTTTGTCCCAGACTGTATGTTTCCTCTAGTTGTGTTATTGTTATGTTTGTCCCAGACTGTATGTTTCCTCTAGTTGTGTTATTGTTATGTTTGTCCCAGACTGTATGTTTCCTCTAGTTGTGTTATTGTTATGTTTGTTATTGGGTTGTTGTCTCATTGGGTTCCTCTGATCCCAAATAGAATCCTTCAAGCAAGGAACTCATTCAATACTCTTTAGTTAATTGACCTGTGGAAGTTAGTTCCTTAACACTGTTTTGAATTTGTTCAGTCAGAGTTTGTAGATCTTAGAATCAATGGCTTTAGGGGAAACAGGCTAGCCGTGTCCAACCCACCATTTGTTCTTAGAATGTCCCATACTAAGTCAGGAATATAGCAATTATCCAATACCGGTAGTTCGTTTCTATGTATGTTGTCGTTTGTTTTTGTTGCACTTCAGTGTTTCTGTTTTGCCTTTGTTTTCCTCTTTATATAGTTGATGTGTTTTCCTTGGTTTAGTTTGTAGCCCAGATTTTTTTTCTCTCAATCGATTTATGACTGTTGAACAGTGGTATACCACTGCCTTTATTTGGTATGGTAAACCTTATGAATTTTGAGTTAAGCATCCTACTCTTATATAACATGGTGACATAAAAAATAAATCATACTATTACCAGGTCCACTTCAAACGAAAATGATCAATGTTAACATAAAAAAGAAATCTTGTAGTTCATTAAAGACTGCATTTTCATAAAAATCAGTCAAACATGTTTTGAGGAAATTTGTTTGCTTAATGTGACAAATCCTAACCAGGTCATGGTCCAAACTATGAATAAACAAGGAGTGTAATACAATAGCCATAATTTGACAGACATGATGGTCAAATGAAAGAAGATTAAAAACACAAATAACTCGTTTTCTTCCTATGTCACACAGTAGATAAAGTAATAGTATATTATTTTATGATGGAGTATCTGAGTCACCTCCTCAAATTGTTTTTGGTTAGGAGTTTTTGTAATAAATCAAGTAACTATTCTAATGTTTAATCATATATGGAAAATCCTGGAATGGGAATATGTCCATATCCTCTTGGTTATACATGTAATACGATATCAACATCAAACATCTAAAGAAAAAGAAAGGAGGGTACCGTGTTTATCATTGAGGAATCTTGATCTTACGCACACAATTGTAATCCTGGTATCTATGATGAGTTTATTTAGTAGTTCAGATGTAAGTCAAACGATATGGAACTAGACAATCAATAAATCTATAGCTTTAAAACTCAAACCCGAAAGTCTATTATAAAATAGCATAATCAGAAGCTGAAAGACATCAAACGAATGGGTAACAACTGTTATATTCTTGTCTTGGTACAGACACTTCTAAACTTTTGAACATTTTGAGAATTTAGTTTTAGAATTAATGTGCAATTACACCAAAACAATATTAAGCGACTTGTTGATCTTACAACATACGTGTTTTCAATCATATTCAGAAACATGGGTATGTTTAAACACCAGTAGTCCACGCTGCGTAGAAATCCCTAGACGTATTATTATGTTTTTTTGATAATCTGCAATCTTTTTGTGAGATGTGTGGTATCAATGCTACAGTTGGCAAATAATTGTGGGTATAATGTATTTGTGGTCATATCCGATTCTACCTACCTGAAATCATTTTGTGATGAAATTCTTTTTTCAAACTTCACTATTTGTTATTTTTAGAAACTGTTAGGTTTTGTGTTTGGTGTTTGCCGTCGAAAAACCATACTCTCCACATATCTTTTAGTCATATGCATTATAATGCATTAAAAACAAAGAAAGACTTGCATTTCGTGTAGTTTTAAACCATGACTAATACTGATAAAAAGTATGACAAAAATACAGAACTCCAAAGTTAATTCAAAAAGAGGGAAATCCAAAAAAACGACAAAATCAAACTTTATAAACTAAATCAACGGAACTAATGGAAAACAACTGTCACATTCCTGACTTATCATAAGTCTTGGGCAGAAAATAAAGTAAAAAGAACTAAATAGTAAATATATATATCTCTAAATTACAAATAAATATTAAAATACAATTTTAAAGTCTTAACAAATACGAGACTACAATAAATTTACCTTTTTAAACTTTTAGCGCAAAAGAACACCGAATTATTCGAGATAAAGGAGATTTTGTGTACAATAATTTGTCTTTTAATCAATCTTTTTATCAGGATAATACATTATTTAAGTGAAAACAAACAATCCGGGATAATAAATTAAAACATATCAAAATAGAACAAAAAACAAATATACCTGAACAAATAATATTGAACTCCTTAATTATGTATGCATAAAATCATAATTATGCATGGAACAAAAATTCTTTTGCAAAGGCAGTTTATTGGTAAATATTGTTATTTATACAATTGTAAAAAAAAACTAGTTGGGGATAGTCAAGAATAAATAAAAAATAAACCTTGCAAACAGATTTGGCCTCAGGTGTTGAGAAATTTAAAAAAAAAAAAAAATTAGCTTCTTCATATGATATCAATATTTTGAACAATCTATTATGAATAACGAAACAATGATATAGATTTAAGTTTTTTTTTAAACTTATTGCAACTTAATTTATTTGATATTTGATGAATGCAGCTATATGCATCATATTCACATATACTTGCAGACTAGGTTGCCCTCAACTTTTCATTGAAAGGAATGAAGAGACATGTATTGTCGAAATGCGCATCTGGTGCAAGAAAATTGGTACCGTTAATTTTATTAATCCCATTCTCATTTGATTTTTTTTTATTTAACACTATCTATCACTCACTCTCTAATAAAAAAGAAGAAAAGGTTGAGTGTAATCTGGTGTACAAGTACCTACGACATTATGGCATATTTAAATATAGAATTTATTGCACAGAGCATACTTCCGAACGCGAACGTTTGATATTCTGTGTCATTGAGACACCAGTTGAAATTATTCTGTGAGATGGCGGTCTTCGATTTTCTTCTATAGCACTAGTCTGTAATCTCGCAGAAAGTCTCGCGTGATCTGGTGTTCGACACATCATGTGTCTTATGTCTTTCTTGATAAGTCTCATTGAATCCGGTTCTTTTTCTGGCTTAATCTGTCTGCTTGGGAACGATTGTATTATTTCCCTAACAGGATCACAGAGTTCTAGAATTATAGTGAGAATCATTACACGACCATCTTCACAACCAACAACAACTGTTCGATCGTCTGCGCCTACCGATACACACGTGGCACAGCCATGTACAAACATGTGACCTTTGACAATTCCATCACAAGTTCGCACGACAATTACTTCCCTAAAATTTGGAGTAAGGCCAACAATAAAACGACCATCTAAAACAAATCGTGGTGTACCAATGCCAAATTGCTTATCGATGGGTATAACAGACTTCGGGTTAACTACATTGAAAACAGATCGGTTTTGGTCCATTACGATCATGGAATTGCGAGATAAAGTTAAGTTGTTGATGTCTGACGATGGCGAAAGAAATTCCGGGATGTGTTTAAGGATTCCTTTGTTCTTGAAATCATACACAATAAGACCCTTTTGAATATACGATGGACGAACGAGGCCCTTCTCCATTTCAAAAACATATTGGTCCAACCCTTTTGCATACATAAGAACCAATTGGTTTTTCAAGTTCGTTTTGACATCTATGAATTGACAATCTTCTTCTGCTTCTTCTAAAACATTTTGAATCTTCAGAAAAGTTGTTTCCTCTTCCGTTCCAGATATGTCCTCCAACAAAAGCTGTACCTCATAATGTCTTGATCTTTCTTTCTTAGATTTTGGGTCGTGGGTTTTATTGCAGATTTGGACGATTGCTGTAAAATAATTTGTGCTTCCACATAGAACGATACACGGAGGTGAAACAAATTCTGTACATGGTGGGAAAGGTACAGTCCTAGTAATGCCATTTTCTGCCTGAACAACAGAAAGAGCATATGTATTGTCACTCCAATCATAACGTGAATAATTTACCAGTGAGATGAAGACTGCATATTCACTGTCCTTAGTGAAATTCACAAACCGATTGTTACCAGAATAATGTGTTCTTTTACTAGCCTCCAAATCCCAAACTACATCATCACGAAGTACTCGCCAAACTGTAGAACCTTCAGTCATATCTTCTGCTCTCTGACCACGAGTTACAGCAAATCGCCCATTAGGTGACAAGATGACTTGTCTGACTTTGTCGTCCGTATTATGACTATGCTGAAGGATGTCTGTTACTTGACCATTTCGTAAACTCAATACCTTTGCTTCTGGAACTCTTCCCTCAAATGCCACTATCTTCTGACTGACTGTTGACAGTTGTGCTCCAAACACGTTTCCGGGAAAGATGTTATTTGAATGCAGTATATTTGAATCTATATTTTCTAGATTCCAAACTTGAAATGAATTATCGGCCAGTAAAGATACTACTTTGTTGACAGCATTGGAAGTGTACACTCTTAGAATTGGTGATACAGAAGACTGAAGTACTCTCAAAGGATTACCCGTAACAGTATCCCAAACGGCCAGAAATGTATATCTTGATGCCACAATATATTTATCTTCCGGTGTAAACTCTGCTCCTGTGAAATTAGATGATTGCTCTACTATAACATCTTCCGGTAGTTTATCGAACTTTCGTAACAGTTTATTGTCATGCGTATACACCAAATGAAGACATTTTGCACTTCGACAAAGCAGATATTTTTGTGTGTTTGAAATAACACACTGTCGTAGTTCAAGGTCGCTGAATATGAATTTGCATGTGAATTTACGACTGACAACGTCAAACTCAATTGATTCGACGATTTTTGACTTGGTAAAAATGAAACATTTTGGTTTGTTGTTACTGAATATAATATCTTGCGGAACATCTGATGCTTGCGCCATACATTTTCGCTCCATCAATGGCATTTGATAAAGCAGAATATTCTTCTCGGAATTGAATGCTACATAGTTCTCGTCTGGACTAACCGCGACGGCATGCGCATGAAAGCTGAAACGATGCAGAACTGACTTAGCGTCTACATCTATTATGTATGGCCCAGTACCCTTTTCTACACAAAATGTGATATATTTATTTGAAACTTCTATATCTGAAACACGTCCATGTCCATATACGATTTCACCATGCAGTTCACCGCAATCTGATCGATATATTTTTATCATTTGGTCATTCTGAATTATATTGAGAAATCGTCCGTCACGAGTCGGGTGTATTTCTCCAAGAGGCATCATCATATCCGGCCTCGAATCGCCTCTTGATAATTCCCAAACCCTAACTCGAGAACTAAAATGAGGCTTTGCTGTTAATAAAATACCATCTGGGCTATTGAATACATCAATATCAATTGGACAGAACACGTTTCCACCTACATCACATTCGTACTGTAAAGGTCCACCAGGAGCACTGTATATTTGGCAGTTCGGAACAAGTGGACAATGCGCTTGTGCTGCTAAATCGCACTGGTATATAAGTTCTCTTATGAAATTGAAACGTCTAGAATGTGGAAGCAAACGACCGGTCAACTCGACTCCTAGTGAATCGACATCGGCTTGTAAGGCAGCTCCAGACATGCGTAAAGCATCGGCTACTAAGGTTGTCTCTCTGTCGTGAAACATATCGAAGTCGGCAAGTAAGTGTTCTAATGATGATGCTTTCAGGCGATAATAAATATAATGAAAGTTGCAAAATGTTTCTGACCGTAAATCTCCATGTCGACCACTAGACATTAGGCTAAATGGTAGTTCTGTCATTTTTCGTTTATTATATAATCCTCGCACCTCTGACTCGCCGTGAAAATTGTGCTGAACAGGAAGGAGCCGACACGCTTTATCATCTGAAGTCATCATCTTCTTTTTTGCCGTCAATCTTGATGGATATGTACAAGGTTTCCTAGTGAATCCTCCCCATTTTCCTAGGAAATAATCTGCAATGGTGGAATGCAGCTTCTCTTCGTCATTTCTAACGTATCGACCATGTGCTACGATCTTGAAGCAAGGGTATTTCCAACATAGAACACGAATACTGTCGCATTCTTTTTCCAGTAGGTAACGTTCAAAATACTGTCGAATAACACTTACGAGATAAGCCGGATAACGTCTTACCTTCGGATGCCAAGTACAGAACACGTGATTCAAATTGTCTTCATCGGATGATAAAATATCAACCAGTTCGGATTCTGATAAGCCGTCTCTTGAGGCTGTTAAATATCCGAGTACTCCGGATAAAATATGTTTCCCGAATTTTATTTCTGCTCTATGAAAAATATTATCAATAACGTCATTGACGCTGTTTCCAAGAACTTGAGTTTCCGAATCATCATACGAATGCCATAACGAAACTTCATCGAACACTATTTTAACAAATAATGGTAGTGTACAGTTTTGAAATGCATGTTGAACAAGCTTCCATTGGTCATAAGAGACACTCCGTCGTTCTTTGTTCATCATCACTTTCATAACATTTTCACAATCCGTGTTTGATAATGGTAAAATATCTACAATGTTGTCTGGACATTTGTGTACGAGTCTTGTCAAGCATTCCTTACATTCAGAATTTACCGAAACTACAATTTTAACATTTACTGCAACTCTTGATGGTAACCATTCTAACTTGTGTCCATTTTCAAATGTTGACAACAAGTCAAGAGAATCGATTAGAATTATAAGCATCCCGCCAAATTCTCCTCTTTGAACCATTTCAATGAAATAAAGTTTTAAAGCTTTGAAGTCTTTTGGGACATCATGACGATACTTGCCCATAACAAAAGCAAGTTGGTTACACAATGAGTAAAGCAGCTCCTGCGCAGTGACGGAATTTTGTGTTTGACCTACGAACCGGAAGACCAAAGCTGTTCTCATCGCCAGATCTTCATTCTTTATTGCTATATTTACATCTGATGCAATCTTTGCAATTATCGATGACTTTCCTGAACCGGATACACCTGTTATTACTAATGGCTGATCAGTTTCAGAGAGAAGATATTCTTTGACCTTGCTGAGAATGTTGTCTCTGCCTACGAAAGGCTGTGAGGAATTTATTGACGCATGCCAATGTTGAACAACTTCACGATATAAATTGTCACTGTGGAGGGTATTTTGATTTTTAACGGCATAATCTATTAATTTCTTGACTGAATTGTGTAAGTATCGACATACATTTTGGGTATATTCATCTACGTTTTTGTAGTGTATACCATTCGTACTAAAATCAACAAAATTTTCCCTGCTGTTATTTGAATCCAGATTTCCCAGAACTTCTTTTCTAAGTGAATTAGCAGCAATTTCGGCGTTTATATCCTGTTCATTGTTGCAAGGAAGAATATCTAAGAATTTCGGTCTTTTTGATGACGTCAGCAAATCGTCCATGTTTGATACAAGCCTACTAAAAAACAAGCATTTATCGTCTCTGTCTGATTGGTTCAGAATGCCTTGCTGGATTTCCTGATGAATTTCTGAAGATAAATGAATATTCATTTAATATAGTTGATTTTAAGTTAATATAAAGTTACATAGAACACGTACTTCTAAAAAAAATAGCGGATGCCTCTAGAGAAACATGATCTACTTAATATACCTCCGGAATACATGAGTCACGCTCAGTTTTGTTCAGTTTTGTTTTTCACAGTCTTTAGTTTTCTTTGACATATTTTGTGGACTTGTTTCGGTGCCAATGCATTCTCATGTTTCCAGTTTTTAATGCCCACTTGGTATCTCCCGCATATATTTCCATGATTCGAAATTTAAAATCTGCATTAACATACTATCATATACTAAGTTCAATCTTTACTTTCTACATTTTGAATCTTTATATCTGGTTAAATAACAAAATGGTGTGTGTTTGCCTACTTTAATGTTATTAAGGTCTTTCCTTTCTTAAATGGAAAGACCTTACTGTATTTCGTTTGTTTATTATTATTATTATTATTATTATTCTTTTTCTTCCGCCGTTTTTCAAAGTTAATCGGTGATAAAAGTACGCAAGATATCAAAATGATCTTTGGTATCAAGTATCGGGTTAATAAAAGCTATCTTGTAAAAGGGGCACCGAAGTGTACTATTTACTTTATAGGAGTTATCTCCCTAATTACAAAAAACACTGTTATCGCTATATCTCATAAACTATAAGACTTAGCGGCAAATGGTTTTTTTTTAAATGTTCCTTGCCAAATGATACAAGTTCAAATAATTTTAACCGAAGCGATCCGGTGACTTATTATAGGAGTTATTTCCCCTTGAATATTTAAATTTTCGATATGCATATAAATCTCATGAACCGTAAGTCATAAAGACTGCGGGTCTTCAGATTTGAGTTCATTGGACCAAAACTAGAAAATATAGGTCAAGGTCAAAGGTCAAGGTCATATTTTAGATTTTCAAAAGTTTTTCATTTCCCTATAACTATTGAACGGTTATAGATACAGAAAAATTAAGCAGTTGAAAATGATTGGTACTTCAAGGGGCAACTTTTTTACATTATGACTATACTGATTTTACCATCATGTAAGGGACATAACTCCCATTGATGGTTTTTAAAAAGCCATTTTTAGGCAAAACTCTTTAACAAAAGGTCCTTGACCCATACAATCTTTTGCAATGACCTTGTGGAGCAATGACCTTGACGAAGGTCACAAGGTCAAAGGTCAAGGTCATCAAATTATGTGTTTTTTGGCACTATTTAAACAGTTTTATGTGTGTTTGAATTCCAACCAACCAACCAATCAATCAATCAATCAATCAATCAATCAATCAATCAATTAATCAATCAATCAATCAATCAATCAAAGCAAGTTTCCGTTTCATGTGTTTAATACGGGATCCAAGGTCTCTTTTTTTCGCTTGTTTTAATTGACACTTTCCAACGTGTTTAACCAACGTGTTTAACCAACGTGTTTTACCAACATGTTTTACCAACGTGTTTAACCAACCAACCAACCAACCAACCAATCAATCAATGCATGTTTCTGTTTCATGTGTTTCATACGGGATCCAATGTTGTTTTTTTTCGCTTGTTTTAATTCAGCCTATCCAACCAACGTGTTTAACCAACGTGTTTAACCAACGTGTTTCACCAACGTGTTTAACCAACGTGTTTAACCAACGTGTTAAACCAACATGTTTAACCAACGTGTTTAACTAACCAACCAACGTGTTTAACTAACCAATCAATCAATGCATGTTTCCGTTTCATGTGTTTCATACGGGATCCAAGGTTTTTTTTCTCGCTTGTTTTAATTGAGCCTATTCAACCAACGTGTTTAACCAACGTGTTTAACCAACGTGTTTAACCAACGTGTTAAACCAACGTGTTTAACCAACGTGTTTAACTAACCAACCAACGTGTTTAACCAACCAACAAACCAATCAATCAATGCATGTTTCCGTTTCATGTGTTTCATACGGGATCCAAGTTTTTTTTTTCGCTTGTTTTAATTGAGCCTATCCAACCAACGTGTTTAACCAACGTGTTTAACCAACATGTTTAACCAAAGTGTTTAACTAACCAACCAACGTGTTTAACCAACCAACCAACCAATCAATCAATGCATGTCACGTTTCATGTGTTTCATACGGGATCCAAGGATTTTTTCCCGCTTGTTTTCATTGAGCCTATCCAACCAACGTGTTTAACCAACGTGTTTAACCGACTTGTTTAACCAACGTGTTTAACCAACGTGTTTAACTAACCAACCAACTTGTTTAACTAACCAACCAACGTGTTTAACCAATCAACCAATCAATCAATGCATGTCACGTTTCATGTGTTTCATACGGGATCCAAGGTTTTTTTTCGCTTGTTTTAATTGAGCCTATCCAACCAACGTGTTTAACCAACATGTTTAACCAACGTGTTTAACTAACCAACCAACGTGTTTAACCAACCCACCAATCAATCAATCAATGCATGTCACGTTTCATGTGTTTCATACGGGATCCAAGGTTTTTTTTTCGCTTGTTTTAATTGAGCCTATCCAACCAACGTGTTTAACCAACGTATTCAACCAACGTGTTTAACCAGCATGTTTAACCAACGTGTTTAACTAACCAACCAACGTGTTTAACACAACCAACCAAAAAATCAATCAATGCATGTCACGTTTCATGTGTTTCAAACGGGATCCAAGGTTTTTTTTCGCTTGTTTTAATTGAGCCTATCCAACCAACGTGTTTAACCAACATGTTTAACCAACGTGTTTAACCAACATGTTTAACAAACGTATTTAACTAACCAACCAACGTGTTTAACCAGCCAACCAATCAATCAATGCATGTTTCCGTTTCATGTGTTTAATACGGAATCCAAGGTCTCTTTTTTTTCGCTTGTTTCAAGAGACCCTATATCAAGTGTTTAATTAATAAACCAATCATCCAACCAACCAACCAACCAACTAATCAATAAATTAATCAATCGATATATATGATATATTTATTTATGACAGTATAATTAAAAGAAAATGGAAGGAAAGACCTATCAATTATTCAAGAAGAATTGAACTTTAATTGGTATTGTATTGCTTATTTCTGAACGTATTCGGTATCTCCATAAACCTTATGTTATAAATGTTTATGCTTATTTTCTGCAGCATTTGGAGTTGTCATTGACCACCTAAATTATTTGATCAAGCGTGAAATATTTATTTAAATGTGCATGATTTGAAACATTGTGCCTCTGAATGATATTCAATAGCTTCGCACGAGATACGGTAATTTGTGTCAAAGAATAAAATTTTGGTCAGCACTCAGTTCAAAAGATCCCATCGTTTTATCCAGGATCCTTAAGCTGGCTTGGAATTGGGTGCAGTCTTAAACTATTTGTTTACCAGAAACCAAAATATATACAATCAAAATGTATAATGTCAATGTTTTGGTGGGGTTCGGGTTGCTCAGAATTTAGATTACTTTGTTGCGATTTGTATATTGGTGCTTGTCTTATGGTCGCTTTCCGGTTTTTTCGGTTCTATTTTGTTTTTAACTTTGTTTCGCCTCTATCTTATCTAGGACAATGGTACAGAGCGGGAGTACATGTATTAAATATTTGACACATTCATGAGGGTGGTAAAGGGTTATTTTCGTGCAACGTGTTATGCCAATTTTATTTCACGTGCAACCGTGAAAAGGGTTCGTTATTCGCCGTGTTTCGTGAAATAGGTAAAACAATCAACGTGCAAGAAATTTTTAATTGTTCGTTCATCGGGAAATAGCAACTTTATTTCGCGTTCTTCCCTAAGAACCCCCCCCCCCCCCCCCTTTTGTATGCCCCTCATTCATGTACCAATATAAATGTACAACTGTAAATTAAAAGAGGGGAAAACAATAAGTTAATTGATCATTTGAAATACTTACCACTAGATGTATATTTCAGAAACTTTTCCTTGCTAATTTTGTTACTTTCCAAACACGTTCGGGCAGCGTCTTCCAATATTTCCTGAACAGTTTTCTGTGTATCTTTCCACATTTTTGACGATGGATCTAAAAAAAAATGGTACTTGTTTGCTTACTTTCTGTATTTTTTAGTACATGTGTCAGTATTTGCTGATTTATTACACTTGCTTTGTGTTTTCTTGAATATACTATGTTAGTGTTTAAACGTAAACCTTACTTAGGTGTGTATCCGTACATTTTTGTTGTTGTTTATTTGTGGACCATTGTCCTTTATCTCTTTGTGTGTCTGTTTGTTAACAAAAATATCTGTAGTCGATTTCACAAAAAAATTACGACTAAGATTGATCTTAAGTATACTAAATTGTTCATGACTTACGATCAATCTTAGTCATAAATATAAAAAAAGAAGATGCGGCATGATTGCCAATGAGACAACTGTCCACAAGACACCAAAATGACACAGACATTAACAACTATATGTCACCGTACGGCCTTCAACAATGAGCAAAGCCCATACCGCATAGTCAGCTATAAAAGTCCCCGATATGACAATGTAAAAAAATTTAAACGAGAAAACTAACGGCCTTATTTATATCAAAAAAAAGTTTTTGGTGAAATCGACTCCTGGCTTTTTATTCGTTTTTTCTTGTGGTCTCCACGTTCGTACTGACATCTGATTTTCTTTTCGTGTAAAATAGTTTCATAATCCTACTGGTCATAAAGTGAAAGTAAAAGTTTGATATAATTGACGATTACCTTTGTCGGTACTAGGCCGTTGAAGTCGGTACACTGCCGGGTTTATGTTTGTATCTTTTTCATATATCACGTCTAATAACGCGATGTTTTCCTCCTCCATCAACGACTCTTTCAGTAACTCGAATTCTTCTTCCTCTATCGTCTCTGGTGGTGTAAATCGTTTGTATTTCTGTCCTAAAATTGCCTTTTAAAAGAAAAAACACGTATGATTAATTTTGCTTATTTTGCATTTTTCATAAATTTCGATAATTTTCTATTGAATTTGGTAGGTATTCTTTTCATTTACCATTGCACAGTTGTCAAAAAAAATATATACTTGAAATCAAAACATTTTCAATTTTCTTAATTTTGATTTTATTTTTGTAAATAATTGGTCCACTGGGCTGGTTCCAGTCAGTTTCAATTTACTTTTTATGAAAATTTATTTTGGTAGGATAATCATTTTTTTATATAAATAAGGCCGTTAGTTTTCTCATTTGAATTGTTTTACATTGTCATTTCGCGGCCTTTTATAGCTGACTATGTGGTATAGGCTTTGCTCATTGCTGCAGGCCGTATTGTGACCTATAGTTGTTAATTTCTGTGTCATTTTTGTCTCTTGTGGTGAGTTGTCTCATTGGCAATCATACCAAATCTTCTTTTTTTTCTTTGTTTTTAATATATAACCAATTGTATACAAATACATTTGAAATGATTTAATCCAAATTGAAACATACCACAATACTTGGACCCAAAGAATGTGTTTGGCAGTGTTGGAGCTCTTTAAGGCATGTGTCTGTAGATGGCCATCCATTTTCTGAATAGTCTATACCCCATCTCATATCAATTGCCTGCAATAATAAAATAATTAAGATACTAAAAACTTTATCTTTATATTACGGTTTTTGACCCGTACACAATGTATAAATGATGAAATACCTACGTTAAATGTTAGAAAAATGAAAAAAGGTACAACTGAGGACTATCCGTATAGTACTGGTTTACGTGTGTTTCACAAAGACATCTGGAACCGGTCAAATTGAATACTAGTATAATTACATTGGATTTTTTTCATAGTTTTAAACTTTCGATATTTTACTTTGCCAGGCAGGATTTCATTAAAATTTACCATTTAATATGGCGAGTCAACGTTTGACAAAATACCACGAAGTTTTGTTTTAGTTGACAAGACAGAACAGGACAAAGCATCTATGAGTTCACCACATGACTCTAACAGTATACATACTTACATGGAAATCAAGTCCATGTGTCTCTTTACAGTAGTCTCGGAGAGCAGGGTAAACATCCTCAACAAAAGCATCTCTTTCAACCTCAGAATCTAAATAAGCAAGAGAAATATTACATGTAAAACTATACACAAATGGAGGCTGGTAAGTGCTTATGCGAACATGTCTTTATTAGGACTAAGTTAATAGTAAGAAGAACTGGGTTTGTAGATGTTATAATGAATCTAAATAGCTCAAACGCTTTATCATGACTTAGTCAACCGTTATGACGGCTCAATTTAGTGATCACGAGTTAGATATGTCGTTATAACGAGTAAATAAGTCGTGATAACGAATTAACTTAGTCCTGATACAAAGTTATATGAGTTATATAAAAACTACACATAACCGGCTTCCGTGGGCCTTAGCCCTATCATCTGTCATGTTTCATTTGAATGATAAACGATTCGCGTGTTATACCTTTGGGAAATCAGGCTTGTCAAGGCAGTACATATCGAAACGTTAACTGACCTATCTTTTAGTTTCATTTTTTTTTTAATTTTAAAACAAAAAAGATTTTAAATTCTACAGTCAGAGCTTACATATTTAAAGAACTAATATACTCTATATGTATACCTGTTCCCGCAGAGCAGATGTATATTTTAATCTCCTTAGACCTAATGTGGGGGATATCTTCTGCTAGAATGCCACCAAACAGTATCTGTTTTGTATGAGATCGTTCAGTATCCATTAGGTCTTTATACCGAAGAGGTACTTCCATCTCTCTTCGGACTTCATCGGTCTCATCCTGGTCGATGATATCATCTAAATGACGTAGTCTGAACGGATAAACTGGACCTGCAAAATACAAAAAAGTCCCTTTATAACAGGGTCACATTTGAAAGAATGTCTGTTTCCACTTCCCCTGTCTACCCGTTGTAAACAGACCAGGAAGGCAGGTTATTTTTTTAACTGGACGTTGTCCAGTGGAGGCCAGTTGTATGTGCTCAATTAGATTGCATTTATTTTAATAATCAATCTTTTCGCGTTCAATCACTGTTCAAAAATGGAAACAAATTAATTTCGGGTATACAAATAATTTCGAAATGTTTGTGTAAAATAATTTTTTGAACCGGTAGGGGAAGGGTAAACAAATATATTTTTTTTTATTTTGACCCAGCTTCATGGATCACGGTCTTATACAAATCTAATTCTACTGTTTTTTGTTACATTTGTATGTTTGTGGGCTTCCAATTATCAACTTGCTCAGTCTGAAGCTCTTTATGTTGTGTTTTTTACTGCTGTTTGTCTTTGCCTTTTTAGTTTTTTGCCATGATATTTTTTTGTTTTAATTTATGATTTTACATATCCCTTAAGCTTTGGTGTCGTTCGTCTCTCTTGAAAGTGTAAATTGTGTTGTGTTATGATTGTGATCGGATCTTAATTCCTCTCCATGAAGTATCACTTTATGTAGATAACTGATGCTTGGATGAATAGTCATATTCAAGCCTAGGAATGAAAATATTGCATATGCACCATGAACAACTTAAATAAATGTTCACTCAACTACTGCTGTGCATGGTCGACAAAAAGTCTTAACTGAATCCATGTCCAGTAATCGATATTACAAACATGTTTAGGGAGAAATCTGAAGTGTTGTTCGTTGTACTTTTTCCACACCAATACGACTTATGCACAATGAACCGTCTTTTCCAATACAATTCCTTCTTTGAAGTTTTTTTTCTACTGTTATGACGTGAAGGTATTATTAGTCAACGCATTCATATTTGTAAAAAAATGGACTGATTTATAGACAAGGTCCACAGTTAAAATAGCAATGTCAATAACCGTTTATTTTTTGTAATTCAAAATAAGGTTTTTTAAAGGAAAATATTAATGACAATCTCACCTTTTAATGTCATTGTCCACACTTTACCGCTTCATATTGTTGATGAATGGGAAAAATTAGTCCTGTCATTCCGACTTTTAATTTAAATTTAACTGCATTTACATGTTATTGCTAAGCATATTAATTGAACATAAAGATTAAACTTTTTGAGTTTCTTCCTTTGTTCACATAATATATTTTGGATTAAAATATTCATAAAATTTTAATCTTTACGTTATGGTTTAAAATGGACCAAAACATTATAAAATCTAAGTGTTGAAAGAATTTTATTGATTCATAATGAACGGATCGAAAAAGTCGAACTTGTGGATTTTATTTGACGAGCAAAGGGCTTATAAATCAAAACTCTAAGGCTGTAAAAGAATTTAATAAACTTCTGCATGAATGACAAATGATTTGTCGTTTTGTTTGTTGTGTCTGTGAATGTGTTTTTGTTTGTTTGCTGTCAGTGATATTGTTTGGTTTAAATTACTGGAGAATACAGGCTTTTTCCCCTGGAGAAAAATCCCAATTTGAAAAAAAATGGCTTAAAATTATTCCCAAAAAGACAACTTTTTCCCCAACCAGTGCAGTCTTAGTAGTAATTGTGCATAAATACAAACTAAAAAACACGCATTTAAATATTTTTCATGCCTGAAATGATTATATGTGCAGATTTGATGGTCTATTTATGTATATTCACTGACAACAAGGGGTCTTATTTCAAATAAGCGTTAACTTCTTGAAAGGGGGTCTGCAAATTGAAGTTCCAGTCAAATCCATGATATTATAGATTTCCCAATTTGATAAAAATGACGCATATTTTCCCAATAAAAAAGGGTAGAGGTAGTTTTGAAAAAAGCCAACAATATCATTGGCTGTATATAAAGATAAGTGTATTATTTCAAATTGAAAAGGATGACACATTGTAACAGTATTATAATTATCATTTTGACAATTACGCCACTTCCCCCCAAACCCTGGACCAAACCCTGGACCAGACCCTGGTAAAAGAACAAAGATTGTATTGTTTCCATCATAGGCGGATCAAGGGGGGCCTGGGGCCCCTTTCGTGCCGGGAAAAAAATGGTTGATTATATAGGGAATCACTAAAGCATGCATGACTGGAGCGGGGCCCCCTTAGGTTAGTCAGCGCCCCCCCCCCCCCCCCCCCAACCCCTTTTATGAAAAGTTCTGGATACGCCACTGTTCATGCGTGTAGATTCAATGGACCTTGAATATTCAGGTCATGTCTTGAAAAACAGGCAAAATCTGATATAGCTCCATCTCATTGAAGTTGCAATTATAAGTCTCGCTATTAAAATGGAACAAATGAAACTGAACGCATAGTATCTTGAACATTTATTCAACATAAATATGTATTGAAGTTTGAGGAAAACTAGCTTTGTCATTGAACTTGCAACACGATTTACCATAACTGAATTGTATTACTAAAATTTAAAGTAAATCTGAGTCAATATTTGAACTTATATCATTGATAGATAGATGTCTGTGTATTCGTTACAATATATGTAGAAAATATTTACACCTTGGTCCAAATAAAATATTCTGATTTATTGACACTTGATATAATGAGATTCTTTGTGAACTTTATGTCTCTGTTTTATTCTAATAGCTTAAATGTTTAACACTTGATATGGCTTCTTTTATCATGATAACTATACATTTTAAAAATTAACTTTACTCTTGTCTGTAATTAAATAGGATAGATCCATTCAGATTTCCAATCTGTAATATTTATATATTGGTTAATGTGTTTTTTTAACAATAGTTTTCATATACTTCAGACGTACGTACATTAGTACTGTGTCCGTCTGAAGTATGTAAAAAATAATATTAAAATTGAAATCCGATCTAAATAACGACGTTTCGTTTTTGAGTAATTAGCTGCAAATACTTTTCAAAGTGTAAAAGTGTTTTCTGGACCTATTCATCTTTTTCCGGTTTTTTTCTCTCGACTCGTGAGTTTTGAATGTCACTTTTGTATTTTCCGCCTTATTTTTCTTCATTCTGATACATCCGGTGTAGGCCAAAAAGAATTCAAGCAAAAATTGGTTGAGAAAATTGTCTGCATTGTATTGACCTCTACGTCTTTTTGTGTTTTGTTCCATTGCAACATGTACTACTTTATTCATATTTGTATTCATTTATCTTGTTAGATCTTGTCTAATATAAGAATTTTAACAACAACAGAATACATACTAGTAGATGAATACTCTTTCAAATTATATGTATAACATTTGACAGTGCATCATTGTATAATAAATGTTGCGTTGGGTTTATGGATGAGCCTTATTGTTTTGTTGTATTATGTCCTATAACAACGGTAAGATATATGGTATACAGTTTCAGTATATATAATTCATCATCAATCAATTCGCATGATTCTCAGATATTGACATCTGTGACACTTGATATATTTCTATAGTGAAATTCCAATGTTAAAGTTATCTGGTTCCATGAAGGCAAACTGTTTTACACAAGATGTGTAGGGAAAAAAAATTGGAGGAGGCGTTGTTACTATAAAGCTGAAAAACGTATGTCTAATTCGTTTGTCTTTTTTGAACAATACAATATGTTTCAACTAATTATGAATTGAAGTAGAGACTGGTAAATGAAAGAGCTGAGGGTTTCATTGTTAATTTTCATTGTCGGGTGTGGATCCTAGATTTTTAAAAAGAAGTCATATTTAAAAAAAAAACGAAAGTAGACTGTCGAGCGGAACGAGGCAAAGCCATTTGGGACAATGTCATGTCAAAAAACTATAATTTTACCGATTAAAAGGGGATACATGCCCTCTACAGCAACCACTTGAATCCGCCACTGTCTTGTATTGATTTCTCTTGGTCAAACTGGCTTGTGAGCTGAAACTCTTCAAATCTCAAATCTGGGAAATTTTCACAAAGTCCGAAAAAAAGTGGAGTGAAAAAATAATACACTACTCCATTTTCAATAAGTAATTGACTAATCTAATTTATTTCATATGCATTTACAAGTTGAATGATTCTTCACACAAGTTTCCAACAGAAAAGATTCAAGCAAGTAGCGTAATAGTAGACTGGATTGGCCAAACTTCTAAAAAATCTATAGTCTTCTTTGGTTTCCTTTCAATACACTATATTTACCAGTACATACATGTATATATAATTTATACATATGATTTGAGTTGTTATTGAAGTTTGTACGTATCAAAACATTTATTTAGCTTTTAAAAATTCAGTTTTCAATGAAAATTGTCATGAAATATGAATGACACTTGTGTCACAAGGTTTAATCCAGTATCAATAAGGTGTAAAGTCATTCAGTCAATAGTAAGCGAGGTCATTCGGGTTACTACTGGTGCTTTCAAAGGTCACCTGAAAATGGACAATTTTGTGTAATAGCTTTCTTTTTTAGATGAGCAGTTCATGACCACAGGGATGTTTCAGTATACGGATATAGATAGTAAACTGCACATTTCTAAAAAAAAAAATGGGGAAGCCAACGTAAAAACAGGTTTATGATTTACAGGAAATACGAAAAATAGATTCGAAAATCGAAAATCGTTGCTAACAAAATTTTATTCTTCTGACCAAGTCCCTGTGTTCATGCCAACAATAAATCCGTCACCTGCCTAGAAGGTCATACTAAGCATATGTATTTAGCATGTTTAAGTGGTGCAGTTAAGAAAATAGGAGGTAGTTGGTTATATCGTTTATAAACCACATACAGCAGATTAAACATGGAATCGAATTTTAAGCTTCTTGGCTCCTTTTCTGGTAACTCTAGAAACATGTTATTTATTGTATATGTAAACAATAGCATTAGGTATTTGTATAAATAAGGAATTACAATTTGTTGAATTGCTTTTCCATTAGGGACAAAGTTTATCTGAATTGTATACGTTTCTATTCTTTATAAGGTATAAATATACTCAAGTACAATAAATACTGATAAAATACTGATTATATATACCCTACTTTTGACACTTTATCTACTCCTAACTGGTGTTGTATTTGTATACAAGTCGTAAATTAGCCTTAGAACATAGATAAAATGTAGACATTAAATCTTTCTTATACATACGACAAATGTAACATATATTCTGATACGTTTTAAGATTCTTTTAAGAACTTTTAAATGCAAAGGACTAGTTGTGTCGTTAAGCTTCCGACGACCAATAAAACAGCATTAAAATACTATGGGTCGAAATAAAGGTATTCAAACTTTTTATCTAAGATTCTTAAACCCCTTTGCCACCAATCCCGCCTGTAACCGTGATGGCGACCACATTTTTTTGATGGGCAGTATGACCCTTCAAACTTTATTAAGACTGCCCCAGCCGAACTGTCTTGACAGCAAGGACTTCAACCATGCAATTCGTGATCTATAAACTCTTCTCAGATGTGTATTTATGAAATTATGGCAAATTGAACGGACATGCCATTTTAGAGTTCAAAATCGGAAAACGTGAAAAGTAGCCAAAATCAGGTGGGTGAGAGTCTTTTGATGGCCACTATACGATACCGGTATGGGCTGTAGGTATTAACTATTATCATAAGTACATGCATACATGTAGGTGGTACAGAAGCATAGGAAATAGGCTTACGGATAAGCAGAACCACCTAAAGGTCATCTCAAGGATGATATATAGGAGTATATTCGTGACGTTGTTATTATATATATACTTATTATATATATACAAAACTCATCCTATATACCATGATTGAAATTTCGTTTTTACGCCAGACGCGCGTTTTGTCTACAAAAGACTCATCAATTCATTGACGCTCGAATAAAAAAAGTTAAAAAGGTCAAATAAGGTACGAAGTTGAAAAGCATTGAGGACCTTACATTCCTAAAAGTTTTGGCAAATACAGATAAGGTAATCTATTCCTGAGGTTATATTTGCATTCACATGATTCAGTAATTTTGAAGTCTTGGAGCAAAACTCTTTCGTTTTGAGATAAAAAAAAAAATGTTTTGGGCTCCCTCATAATAGAACGACTACATCCAAAGTAACATGGAAATATGCTGTGTTATTTGTCTATCTATATCACGATTATAAATTCCTTCATGAGAAATAAATAATAAAATCATTCAACTTAATCTTTTATAATGTGAAGAAAAACGTTAAATTTCTCTTAGATATGTATGATCATGGATTATATACTAAAAGGTATGCACACTTTTGATGAGATGCGGACATGCTGTTTTTAAGGTTTTCAAATTAAGTAAATATTTATGCATTAAACAAATTAAATGTAGAACACGGATACGTCTTAAACCAAAAAAATACTTTAAAAGGCAGTTAAAGCTACTTAAACTTAATGTAAATTTTGTATTTAGTGGTAAAATTAAATACAGCTAAAACGGGCCTTTGAAACATTCAAAGTATTATTCACATTATTTGTTTATTGACTTGAAAATACAGGTATCAATATATATATATATCATTTAATGATAAAAGTTAAACTTTTATAATTTATGTCTTTTACTTACAAATGATTTCTGAAGGTCATATCTTTTAATTTCTTTTAAACATAGTATTATGAATTTCATGCAATCCTATTTCAATAATAACCTTCAATTTTCTATAATAAATATTAGTAAAAAGGGATGTGGTGTATATATGATATACATAAATAAGACATCAACCCCATGACACAAAAAAAATAAACCACAAAGATATATATTCATGATATTCTGAAGGTCAGCATACATTTGATTTGATAAAAAGTCCGTATCAAATACCCTCCAAAAACTCCTATAGTCAATTAAATCAATGAAAGCATTTAAAAGAATACGATACGTACTGTGCATCGTTAATGACCTATGCAGACAAATCAATCTTGTGTCTTTTATTTATTTATTTTATTCTTACTCAAGTTATCCCAATTTACCTTTTAAATCAATTTACTAGCTCATAACTATGACATAGAGAATAAAAGGTGGGTTCCAACCCAGATGAAAAGGGGGTTTTAAAAGGTGGGTTCCAACCCAGATGAAAGTGTTTGTGTGTGTATGGTGGTAGTGGTGGTGGTGGTGGTGGTGGTGGGTGGGTGGGGGGGGGAGCAAATACATATCCCCATTCAAATGTGTTGATCGTCGATAAAGGGGGACGGGTCAAACTTTCGGACCCATTTTTTTGTGTATTCTTTTATTTATATAAAAGTCATACTATCTTAGGTCTAAATTATACAGTTTGTTTCAATTCATTCATTACAGCTCGTAACAATTATACATGTATATAAATCTTTAATTCAGGTGGTCTCGTATACATTTTATCATTACAGTTGTCTGAAAAAAGATTTTTGACAAATACAATGGAATCTACGAAAACTTATATAGAATTAACAACTATTGAAAACATATCTGACTACTTGACCCCAAAGCAAATATTGATCCGGATTTTCTACCAGTATATCCGGATTCTAAACTAGCAAAGACTGGTTACTAATAGTTGACAAAGCCTCAGCGAAAATTTTAGGATCGTTCGTCACTCCTAATCGCAACCTTCAGAAATAAAGCTTGTTTATAAAGGTCGTAGTCACATACATATTTTAATGAACAATTATTTGATCAGATTAAGACTTTGTTATACGTTATTTATGGTCATTGCCATCATACTAGTTAGAATTTAATAAACAACAGAATTATTATTTATTTCGTGGTCGTAGCTGATCTGCTGATCTGATTGAATATTTTCTCGTGAGAATCAGATATTCGTAAATAATCATCTAAACAGATTTGATCAAATCAATGGTCATATTTAAATGCTTATTAAGAATGCATACTATATTGTGTATAACTTGAATGGCTTTATGTGTGAATGCACAAAGGTATTGCAGTACTGTTACAATGTCTAGGTCGTTCTTTGCCAGACAATTGGTGACTCAAACGGTGTTGTTCAATGATGGCGAAGAGAACGTTTTTTATTTAAAAATATAAAGACTTTTCTACAGGTCAAATGCATACTCCGACATCATCTGATGTCGATCACTTTACTTTCAAGGTGAAAATAAAAGAAGAATATTTCTGAGGAAAAGAATAGCCAACTCAAGCTTTGCAATTTTCTAAGTAAAAAGGGGCATAACTCTAGAACTGTAAATGAATCGCACCCACATTCGAACTCTGTCTGCTTGTTTGGTTGTTGTTAGCATTTGGTACGAGTTTCATAAAATTTGCATGAGGCACACTTAAGTGAGCGCGAATACACGAAAATGGGACGGACGGTATGACGGACAAAGATAATGGACTACATCTGATCAGAAGACAAGCCCCATCGTCTTAAACCATGCGTTTAATTCTCATCCCTGTTTTCCCTCTTTACATGCAGGGTAACGCAGTTCTGCACTTTGGTCAGATTAACATGGTACTTTCATTACGTCTAGGCAAATCCATTTTACAACCTGTCATCTTTGTTGGTGAATGACTTAAGAGATCGAAACTGACCACTGTTTTTATTTTGGATACCCACTGGATCAACACCCGCTATCTACCAATACCCAAACGCAAAATTGCGTTTTTTTAAAACTACAATGACCGCATTTATGTTTGACAAACACATAGAAACTGTAAACGGTAGAACATGGGCATATATATGTCTATTTTACTTATTCTGGAGAACAGAAGGGTCTTGTTAATATCCTTTTCAAATACTAACAAGATTGGTGACGAGGATCTGAGCGTGGTGTTAAAAGACTTTAATATCAAAAGTCAATAGCCGCTTAAATTACACCTTGTGTATTCCGACAGCATTAGACAGTAATCATTTTGTCAAATGTTCCTATGTTATACTTTATTAAAGGGCCGACAGCTAATTTCCAATGTTGAAAAAGTAAACATTTAGTTAACACAAAACGGTCTTATCAGTTTTATATGTTATGAATTTGATCAATATTAAGTATTTTTCGATTGAAATGATCGATTTGGAAGAAAAGTAAATACTATTTCGTTGGTAATTACAATAGTTAAACATTACCAATCCATAACTAATGGTTGGTTGTTAATATAAACTGATAGTTTAATGTTTAGTCAAGTAATTACTTAATTGTCATTGGTAATTATAACATTACGATTTGTTTCCCTCCCTCGAACACGCCATCAATAAAGGGTGTTTCATTTTGAGAACAATTCTTTCAGTAATACTGTATCTAAAAAAAAATATGTTGATTTTTCCCCATTTGAACAGAAAATTATCCAATACTCAAACTAAATGGTTTCAGAACAATGCTTTTATTTCATGAAAACCATTTACTCTCTTGAATTAAGGTAACATACGTTCTAACCTCAGTTGAAAATGGCTATTTTATGAAACCAAGTGCTAATTGGCCTTGCGGAGTTAGTTGATATGTTCTTACGGGTTCACACAAATGATTTCAGCTTCGTATGTTGTCTTGTATTCAGAATAGTCACTTGCTTGAAGCGTTGAATCTGTTTTGCAGGTCCGGACCATTTATTAACTTAACTGATAATCTGATTTGGTAATGTTATCCGATGCATGAAACTATGAAATATTTCTGTTCAATGATAATGTTTCAAGCAGTTGCTGTCGTAACCAAGCTTGTATATACATGTAATTTCTTCCAGTAGCCCTTAAAGGCTTAATTTTATATTTGCTTTTTCAAATACATGTAATTACGCCCAGTAGCCCTTTTATGCTTGATATTACCTTTGCTTTTCCAAAACAAGCAGGTTTACTTTAAAATTTATAAATTATGAATTGGATGGAGAGTTGTCTCATTGACACTCTAATCACATCTTTTTATATCTATATAATATTCTATATTCTATTAATCCCATTAAGAATGCAGATGTTTTCGGGTTATTTGTTTTAATTTTTCGAAAAAGAGTAAAAAGAATAAAAATATTGATTGTCAGAACATCATTTTGGTTGATTAGCACCAACATCGTTTATAAAATTGCAAAGTTTCGATATCCTTGATGCATTAAACATTAAAACGAACACAAATTCAATGTTTTCAATTTTCCTCAGAGGATTTTGAACATTAAACGGTCGTTAACGTAAAAGGGTTATTTCAAATAATTATAGTATATCAATATAAACCAAAATAGAAGTTTGTTTACGCCAACAGCAAGCCAAAAAAGCTATCAACTACAGAAAAAGAATAATGTCAAATAGCTAAGTGCCTATACCATATACCTAGCAAATGTTTTTTCTTCATCACATTTGCGTTAAGAATTAGTTAAACCGATCACAAGGCAAGAACCTCGCCAGTGGATCTTAATGAGTTTGATATTTTTGAATTTGCTGTCGAATTTATTTCGGTATAAATTGTTTTTACCCGGAGCGATTTCTATAACCACCTCGGTCTTATGTTGAGAGAGACAAGGGATTCAGTTGCGGATCCAAAACTTTTTGTAAGGCGGCTCAAGTAACGCTACAGTGATTCCCTATATAATCAGCCAAATTTTTCTTACGAAAAAGGGGGGGGGGGCCCAACCAGACACCGCCTATGGGATTGTATGATACTAATTAATGTCACAAAATGTCTACACGCACAATTTGACAAAACCCAAAGAAAAGGAACAACACTTTATTGTTATTATTCATCTCAAAAATATTTTAAAGACTGCATTTTGACCTCTTGATGACTTTTGGTCATTTGAGTTGTTGGGTGTTGGGTTGCTGTCTCATTGACTTATAGTTTTACCCAAACCTCCCTTTATTCATCTTTCATAGCATAATCTGATCACAAATTTCTAATTTTTTGTTTGTTTGTTTTCCTACGACATTACAAACAGATAAAATACTTGTTACTATTTGCTCGTTTGAAATTAGATATAATTGCCTTATTGACCACCAACGCATTGTATTGTATTAGGAGAAATAGCTATTTAAAATGACATTCAAAATATTACATCATAGACTACATGATTCAATAAATCCGTTTAAGACCTTACCGTCTTCTATGGCTAATCCATTCATTTCTGAACTAATCCTAATTCGATTCCATTGTTCATATATTGCATAAATATAGTTTTTTTTGTATTTTTCTTCTGGTTATAGTATTAACTCGAAGATTAATCAAGTTCCGAATAACTGTTGTACTTGTGAAGTTCGATCACAATACCCGGTAGCTTCGCCACTAGTTCTTTTTAAATTAAATCCAATGGCAAAACAATGAATTTTAAAACCTTAGCTACGTCTAATAGATTTGTACAAATTTGCTTATTTAAATCCCCTTGGAACACTATCAGTCAGGAAAATAAAGATATATACCCATCGAAGTTTGATCTTTTTGTAACGATCTATAAAGTTAAAGGCTACATAGAAAGATTCGTTAGAGTCAGTTGGTTCACCAGTTTTATGGCTTCTAATATGGAGAAATGATATAATACACAACAAACGCGCTATACTTAACATATATAATTCAATTTAATTCTTCTTTTAAATATTTGTTGAATAGAAGGAATAAATATTGATAACTTATTTGGTATAAACGTTTTTTGCTAATGAAATTCGTATTCAACTGTACTGAGCAGAAAAATTATTCAAACGTTTTCCAGTTTGTTTGTTAAATTTCAATTTGAAATTTAAACGTAGTTATATATACTTATTTGACTAATGTGTTTGTTCTGTGTCATAGGACACCATTTATTAAATATCAGGAATCGTATAATGTATCAGTAGTAATGAGAATCTCAAATCAGTATTCCAAGATCATTTCAACGGAGAAATGACGAAAGATACATTATATTTTATCCTTTTTAGTACACTTATAAGGCTTTTCGAAGATACTGCAATGCAATTGCAAGAGGCGGATGTAGTGGGATGGCCGAGTGGATTTTTTTTTTTTGGGGGGGGGGGGGGGGGGGACTGTGTGTGGTTGGTTGGGGCAGTCTTTTTATGGACTGAAAAATTCTCTGAAGCATGAATGGAGCGTGTCCCCTCTTAGGCAGTCAGTGGGCCACCTCTTATGTTTTGGGGATCCGCCACTGATAGTAAAATATATTGTTTCTCCTAAATCTTTGATAAGTTAACTTATGTCTTTAAAATAACAAAATGAATCTTGTTAAAAATGATATGAAACATGCTTGTCTCTCCGAGCTTCCAACACCTTTAATTATGTCTTATATAGGAACCATTACCGGGTGCAAAGTATAAAGTGGTCTAAGCGTGAATTATGCCTAAAATATTTAAAAAACCATACCATGCATGCTTCCTTTATGCCCGCGTCACACTGTCCCGATTTTGATATACGATGGACACCCGAATGCGAAAATTGTAAGTTCGTACGAAGTTGGTCCCGATCTCGTTAAAATACCAAAAAGTGACCGAAGCAAGTACGATGAATAACGAAATCTATACGATGGTGCCGAAATTATATACGATAGCAAAAGATGGACATACGAAGGTTAACCGAAGACGGGTATTTAAGCATCATATCTCAGCCGAAGCCTACACGATGGATCACGAAGGCTACACGATGGATAACAAAGGCTACACGATGGATTACGATGATGGTGCGATGGCCATACGATGTCTAAAAGATACGAATAGAATTTCGACAACATATCGTTTCTGTACAAGTCTGCCATGCATGGCGGGAAATCGATCTTTTTGTCTAATTCTTATAAAACTTAGTTTATTATCCCTTCGCCTACTACATGAAAGTTGCGTGTAGATAAAATTGTTATGGACACTCTAGAACCAAAATGCTCAAAACTTGGTATGGTGTTACTCGTTAAGAATATCTTAAGCGCTATTGACTTAAAAGTTCAAAGGTCAAGGTCACAGTGGCAGTTGTAATACAAGGCAATATCACCCTTGTGGACACTCTAAAACCAATATGCTTCAAAAGATGTTAACCACATCTGGTATATTGTTCCTCCTTGTAATGATCTAACATTTTTACGTTCAAGGCCAAAGGTCAAGGTCATGCAGATGGACTTGTTTTTTTCTCCTTGAAATAAAAAAAAATGTAGCATAATACACAGGAAATCGGTTGCTCATTTTTTTACCTGCTGATTCTAAAGACAATATTAAAGGTATTTCCAGTTACTGAATGTTTTGATTGATTTCTAAAAAAATAGTTTATGTATCAAATATGCATATTCAAATTACCATTTTCTGCATGTGTCATATACAAATATAGTGTCCATGTTACATACGAGGGGATGCCACGCTCGGCATTGCCTTGTATGAACTGTAAAATGTGTGCACTAGTCTGAATAATCACCCATAATTGTGCCCATGTTTACTGATCTATCTTAAAGGTAAGGTAATGGGTTCGTTGATCCCTTTTATTCAAAAAGAGCTCTTTCCAGGAGAATATCATAATAATATAGACAAAAGGAAGGATGTGGGGAAAGCAACAAATGCGGCAAAATATGACATATAGAAAACAAAATGGTTATGGATTAAACATTCGTGTGACAACAACTCAGACGATGCATAAAAAATCAGAATAATGAAGAAAAAGTTGGTTTCCCTATATACGTGTACATGCAGTGTTGGTGTACGAGGCGCGTTTATGATTTTCATTATGTAACTTGATATGAAAAATTGACAAAAAATAATATTTTACTTGTAAAAGTAAATCCTGAGCCTGTAATAGCTGCTCTTCTTGTTCCATTTGAATTAATAGAAACAACGCTGTCGCCTTCCTTGTTGTCATAGAATCATATGATGAGCTCCATGTTTTGTGAACGTCTTTCTTAACTGTCGTATTAGACTGAACAGTGCATATCGCGCATGGCACTTTAAATGTATTTTAGCGCGAAAATTGACCTACATTTAGCTGGATTTATTGCCGTCGTAGTTCCATCTTGTCGCCTTCGTACTTTTATTCGATGGCAACACGACGGGATTACGAGGTCTTCACGAAGTCGTGTTGCCATCGTAAGACCTTCGGGTATCTTCGTGATTCATTCGTGTAGACATCGCAATTTCAAAACTGCCCGATGGAAACGATGGAAACACGAATGCAATACGATATGCAAAGATGCATTCCCGGTGACATTACGATGGTGAGGATGGTGATACGAACTCAATACGATCCCTCAACATCGGACGCACCTTTGGGAATTTTTTAACATGTTAAAAAATTTAGAACCCTTCCCGAAGTTGTCCCCGAAGGCTAGAAAAAGTGGCCGATGGTTCTACGATGGTTAAAGATGGCACTACGAATAGCCCGATCTGGATACGATCAGTCCCGATTTTGAAAATTTCCATTATCGTGTTGCCATCGGCGTAAAAATCGGGACAGTGTGACGCGGGCATTAGTAAAGTAACTATAATTTCATGAGATTTTTAAGTTGTCGTGTCAATATCCCTTCTCCCAAAATACTTTACGGGTACTTATAGAAGTCAAACATACGCCCTTATACACGGTGTTTACAAACAACCAACATGCAAAATGACGACATTGTGTTAATTAAAGTTTAGATATACATGTATAGGGCCACAGGATGTGAACAATTACAGGTCACCGTACGGATTACACCTATATATGGTGGCCGGTTATGGCCATTTTGCATTTCGCCCTTTATATTCTAGAGGGTGAAACACGAAATCGCGCAATCAACTAGAAAAAAATATTTCATGTTTTCGCGTTTTCACCCTTTATAATATGAAGGGCGAAAACGCCAAATGGCCTTAACCGGTTAGGAAGCAACCATTTGATTTTCGGGGGGGGGGGGGGGGGGGGGGGTTATGTTTTTTTTTTCTGGACAATTTTTTTTTTTCGCCTGCGGCCAAAACAATCTTTTTCTTTCAATTTTAGCATTACATATAGTGGCAGCTGAGGGTGAAACAAACAATTTTTTTTTTTTTCTCAGAATCAAAAACAAATTATTTTTTTCTCCAAAAACTAAAAACAAACTTTTTTTTCCAAAAAAAAACCATAGCCCCCCACAGAAAATCAAATGGTTGCTGCCTTACCATACATATGAGCCAAATTCGTATTGTACGGTAAGCAATGAAAGGCCCGGGATAACAAGATGTAAACTTGAACAACTCGAAATTTATATGTGACTACTAGATTCAAGTTTATAAAGAAGTTTTGACCTAATGCAATTACACATGTCATTATATACATATAGTTTTGCTTTATATATAAAATGCAAATAATATGTAACCATGGTAACTATATTTGGTGTATGGAATAACAGTAACGTCTTACCTCGACCTAATTTTCATAGTTAATTTGTTAACACTTAGCCTGTTTCACATGTACTATCGGTAAATTGCATGCGGTGTATGGAATGATTGTAACGTTTACATGTACTTGTGTGATAGGGTTGGTTTGACCTTGATATAATTTGCATGGATAATTGATGCTGAATTTTGGGATACTTATTCATCTTAAATTTTCCAAATGAATTCTATTATGACCAATAAATCAAGAGAGCCATGATTTCAGAATGTAATGTAGTGTATTTCCTTTCCAAAATAGTGGCCATCATGTTGATACCTTCACTGTGCACGTTTGTTTATTGTGTGTTTTAGTTTAACAACATATGGGCTGCATGACCAACTCCAGTCATGCTTGCGTTATTCCTTATATAATCAAACAAATTATCCCCATAAAAGGGGGTCCCGGTCCCCTGGAAAACCCTTTAAATCTGCCTCTGCTACCTAGTACAGTTATGCTGTGCCTTTATCAAGTCTGCTACCTGTAGAAGACTGTACAAGAGAAGTTTGATGAACTTGGGTTTCATCCCTTTTGCATATCTATACCCCCACGCAATTTTCGCGTCAAGAATAATGTTTTTGACCCGTCTGTCTGCCTGTCCATCAGTCCTGTTCTCTTCATTGCAACTCCTCTGAAACCAGCATAACAGAATCTCATGAATCTTTATAGAAAAGTCCACGCTATGAAGATGTGAATTTCGATAGGAAATTAATAATCATTTTTTTCTAGCAGTAATTGGCCTCAATATACTACTGCAACAGTTTGTTATCGTAACTCCTCTGAAACCACACAACAGAATTTCATGCAACTTTGTATAATAAGGACATACTAAGTAGACATGAATATAACAGGGAATTATGATTTTTTTTGGTCGCAGAAAGCTCGACATAGGGATAGTGATCCGGCGTTAGCTAAATTCTTAAAGGCTTTATATTTTAGAAGGTGGAAGACCTGGATGCTTCATTTTTTGTATATGGATGCCTCATTTTACGAAGTTTCCGTCAGTCACATGTCCAAGACCTCATTTTGATGGTTCAGTGACTACTTGAAAAAAAGTGAATATCTTTTGTAATGTGAAATTCTCTCTTATTACAAGTAATATAAAGATAACTATATTTGGTATGTGCCGTAACTTTCTAGGTCCTCATGTCTGTCATAGTTTTCAATTAACTTCGACCTCATTTCACAAGGTTAAGTTTTGGTGGTCAAGTCCATGTCTCAGAATACTATAAGCAATAGGTCTAGTATATTCGGTGTATGGAAGGACTGTAAGGTGTACATGTCCAACTGGCAGGTGTCATCTGACCTTGACCTCATTTTCATGGATCAGTGTTTATAGTTTAGTTTTTGTGTTTTGGTCTATTTTTCTTATACTGTTTGCAATATGTCTAATATATTTAGTGTATGGGCTGATTGTAAGGTGTACATGTCTAGCTGGCAGGTGTCGTCTGACCTTGACCTCATTTTCATGGTTCAGTTAAGATTTTGATTTTTTTGTATTTTTTTCTATACTAAATGCAATAGATCAACTATATTTGCTGTATGGAAATATTTTATGATCTATATGTCGGTCACACAGGTTTTATTTGACCTTGACCTCATTTTCACAGTTCATTGATGCGTTAACTTTTAGTGTTTTGGTCTGTTTTTCTTAAACGTTTAGCAATGGGTCAACTATATTTGATGTCTGGAAGAATTGTTAGCTGTGCATGTCTGCCTGGCATGGTTCATCTGACCATGACCTCCTTATCATGGTTTATTGGTCAATGTTTAATTTTCTTGGTTAATGTTAAGTTTATGTGACAGTTGTAATAAAGCTTTTATTTAGGACAATCAACATAAGATCAATGATTACTAAAGAAGGCGAGACATTTCAGTTTGTGCACTCTTGTTTTTTTATAGGAGTAATGACCCTTCACTTTGAACTTTTTGCCATAATATACTTAACAGTAGTTTGTCATCTCTGTTCCTCTGAAAACACATAATCAGGATATTGAGACTTTCAAATGTGTGTTGTTTAGCAGATCATGATTTTTTTAGTATATATGGTGAGGAAATCCCAGTAAAATGAAGAGAACGTGATAATCAAATTGGAAATGGTTTTGATATGTGAAGATAAGCATTTGATAGTGTTCATTTTACTTGGAATCTTGGCTCTGTTTATGCAAGATCAAGAACGCTGATGATGGACAAAGTTGATGTCAATTACACACACTGGCCTTTTTAATAGAAATAAAATAAAATGTGAATGACAATTGATCCTAAATATAAATTAAAATAAGACAAGAGGCTTAAGAGTGACAGCAACCTGGATTTTCCTGTAGAGGTTGAACCCTGAACAGTTGAGGATGCAAGGACACAAGATTTAAACAGCTCTGAATTTGGATTGTGATTAAAAAGTTGGCACATCATAGGTTTGCACCATGAAAATATGTGGTCAAAGAACTGAAAAATTTGAAATAAGACATTTACCTTATTTTATCCAATATCAAAAATGCATTGTTAGAATCAGCATATCAAAGTAACCAAAGAATTAACTTTTTGGTGAAATACATATATATTAAATAACATTTCTGTTCAAAAGAAAATAACATAAAATAAACTAAAAACCAAAATGAGATAAAAAGGGAAATAACTCAAATGCATATAACAAAAAACAAAATAATTTGCTACTGTAAAGTTACAACTCAAAAAGGAGAACAGCTTAAACGTGAAAACTGACCTTGACCTTCATTAAGGAAGCTGGCTTGTCATGTTTTGGATTTGTTGTCAGATTTTTCGAAATCCTCTGGTTTTATCCATTTGAATGCCTTGAAAAATTTTGCCCGGTGACCCCCATTTTTCTTTTTGTAAATCTTTTAGATGTATAATGGTAATCCATCTGTTAAAGTCATATAAAATTTTAATTACAGTTTTTGTGAACTTCAACTTGTCAATGATAAAGCTATGAAAAGTCAAGAGATAATATTTTCCCGCTAAAATTTGATTGGCTAAAATCTCTAAAACAAGCGCGGTGACCTATATATATTTTTTTTGCTCTCTGGATTCCTTTATTAATCCCCTATCAAAATAAACTAGTGTTTTGAAAAGTTAATTACTTTGAAACTGAGAAGCGAACTCCCTTAAGTCACAGGAGACAACATATATTTTGAAAAGATTTTGACAGTCGCCTGCCTGTCGTACATCCCCAAATCAATAACCAATTTTTCATTCAGGGAGAACAAAACCAAAACCAAACATCAAATTTGTGCATTAATTAAAATAAAGACATAAGGATGCTTAATTTTATTTCATTTTATCTGCATCTAAAGATTTCATAACTTTCCATCAATATAAAGTTGTAAACAAAACCAAAAATTTACATACATCAATTGAGGGATGAAATAAATAGTTAAATTATATCACAGAAAAAATATAAAGAGTAAGCACTTCTATCAATAAAAACTGTATGCACCAAAAAATATGAAATAAAAATAAACCATGTTATAAAATAATCTCTAGCCCAAAAGAATCTGAAAGGCGAAAAAAAAGCTTTGTTCACCAGAAGAGTTCAAATGTATCAGCAGAGATGATTCTGGAATCTCCTTTAAAGTTAACAACAAAACTAAATCATTCTGGTGGTAAAGAACAACAACTTTAACACATTTGGAATAATGCCTTTAGTTCTCTTTTGCTTTCAAATCAAAACAATAAATCAAAATATCAAAAATGTCTCACTAATAACATGACTTATACTCCATTCTAACAACATACTTTTTTCAACATGTACTTTAACATTACAGAACATTGATAAGTATAAATAATTTAAAGAAGATTACATGTACAATCTCAATGATAAATAATCATCAATAAAGAGTTAAAACTTACAATGTAAAAACTGTACAATAAATATCTATATAAAGAAAAGCTAAGGTAAATGCTCATGAAACTGAGATTCTATGATAACAACATTGAAGTTAGGGAACCAGTCTTTCTTTATCAAATCAGGTAGTGATGTTAGGAAACCAGTTTTTCAATAACCAATCAAGTTCTTTTTTCAAAATGTTGTTCTTTGGTAAAAAAGCAGTAAAATATCAAAGCCAAGTATTATGCTAAATTTGACGACTTCGTTGATTAATCTAACTTTAGTAGGCATGTTGGGCAACAAACAATGATTGATCGGCAGCAGAACTCTTGATGTCACCCTTAAATTGTCCAACAGCTGCCAAACCATTTGCCTGAAATACACATTGAAATAAATTCATTAAAATTAACAGAGCTACAGCCTACATAAACCTGAAATTAATTAAATATACATTGAAAGGATTGATAAATTGATTGATGTTTAAAGCCATTTTCAACACTACTCTGCTATTTCCTGGCTATCAGTTTTAACTGGTGGAGGAAGCTGGAGTCTCTGGAGAGAAACACCAACCTTCCATAGGAAACTGAGTTTAACTGACTATCCTAATCAATTAAGATTGGAGTCAAACCTAACCCTAACCCTAAGTTCACTTAGCCATATCAGCCAAAATTTAAAAGAAGGAAAAACTGCATGTTCATGTGTATTTTATTCAAAGTTTTTGTGAGCAACGTACAGTAAAGATAGCATCTATTTGGCAGTTGGAGCATAAAATCAAACATTTCATTAGTTTTAGTATTGGAAGAGGTTCAGCTACAATCAAAGACAAAGAAAGATAACTCCAACTTTTAATATTATTTACACAATGACAATGATATTTGCAAAAAATACACCATGTTTATGCACCATGCCCAATCTATGAATTTTTAATTGATAAGAATAGGATATAAACAATGTTGAAAGGTTCAATGGAAGTAATTTCTCTCTCTCAAATGTAGTGATCAAAATCTAGAAAATTGAATATGAAGAAGTGTTACGCTTCAATAAGAGGTATTTCATTTATCATGAAGATTATTTTGTTTTGAACCAGGCCACAATAAAGTCTTCTAATTACCTTAGCTCTATTCATGAGTTCTGTCTGTGCAGTTTTTATATTTTCATCTTTTCCTTGCCAGGCTTTAAGTACAGAAGCTTGTAGAGCTCTACCAAAAGAGAATGTAAGGGACCATGGTTTCTTTCCTTCACAGGTATTGATGGCATTCAAATTAACGGAAGCATCATCTTCAGACTGACCTCCGGATAAAAAGGTTACACCTGAAAAATATAAATATAAAGCTCTTAAAACACAGTTAGTTATCTTGGTATAATCAAAAGAAAAAATATGCACTCAGGGGCAGCTGAAGGGTGTATGCATTTTCAATACTGGTGTAAATTTCTGTACACTACAAATAAGGTAATGGTAACAAATTTATTTCTTATTTAGCTTTCCTTTATGTTTTTATATTTAAAATGAACATCACATTTTCACTCATTACTTATATATAAATGCATCTGGCATGTTCCCAAGTTGAGTTTCTTTAAGGACATCTATACATACCTGGAACTGCTGGTGGGACAGTCCTACTCAGAGCCAATACGGTAGCTCTGGCATTTTCATCAGCAGAGTTCCTCTTAGAACAGCTCATTCCAGCAGTAACCATGTTAGGTTTGAGTAAAGTTCCTTCTAGGAAGACATGATGATCTGCTAAAGCTTTGTATGTAAATGCTAAAACCTAAAATAGATTAAAGAAGTGTTGTTTAAGGTGAAAATAATTTATTCGTACGGTAGTGAGTGACAGTATTTTCCTACCTACTTATTTGGATCCAAACTTGGGCCCTGTCCCAAATAAAAATATGCTCTATTTTTCCCACATGTCAGCTCTAAAATTCCCAATTGTATACACTACAAACCATTAAAGTCTGAAATGGCCTATATCTGTACTCGACTGTACTGATTTTTACTCGACCAGTCTGACTTGGTCTGACTTTTACTTGACATTACTCGACCCCAGTCTGAACCATACTTGACTGTACTGAATCGTACTTGACCCTTATCTTTGCCGTTGAAAATAGTCTGAACTATTACTCGACCAGTCTGAAACAGTCTTAACCCATTCTCGACATGTACTCGACCTATTTTTCCAGTCTAAACCATACTTAACCAAAGGGCTGAACAATACTCGACCAGTCTGAACCATACTAGACCAAAACACCTCTACTTTTTTAACTGTTAAAATAAATTTCTTTTTAACTGACATATATAACAACAGCCAACAAAATTTATAAAAATATTTAACCTTATAAAAGAAATATATCTCTAATTATATCTAGGATAAAAAAAAATATATTATATATAACTTATATCAAAAAGGGATAAAATTAAATAAATAGATAAAATTGTTTTTCTGATTAGTAGTGAAATATAAAGTATAACCTCTGCTTGGGGGCAAACTCATAAATAAGATCACACCTGGACACAGGTATTAAATTCTAAATAACATTGATTCAAAATTGCAACATCCTGTTTAAATTAAATAACAAGGCCTTTCGAATATACATGTATGTACTAGATAAGTAATACACGAATTTAAGAAAATAGGGCTTTCTTTTTACCTGTAAAACACACATGTACTGAGGTAATTAGAACATATTAAAGTGCTTTATTTATGCCATGTTAATTTGACAAAAAAATACTTAAATTGATTGATTTTTTTTTACTGTTACTTTGGAATACATTTCCATTTTTAAAAAGGTTATCAATGATTGCTATGGAAATTTTATTATCATGATTATATTAAATTCGTGGTTTAATAAAACAAAACAATTAAGCTCTCATTTTTTAAAAATTTATTAGGTTGTTTTATATCCTATTTTATATATATAAAAAAACCTTCACTGCATTATTACCGGAACTCAACTGACACCAAAAATATATACTAGGCTTAAGTTAATGGTGAAAATAGACCAGTTACCATAAAATACTTCCAAAATATTCATAAAATTTTGAATAATATTTAAAATATTAGTCACAATTCATTTTTTTAGATTATTTGATCAGCTTGTTTTATTTATATTTTAGAAGTTGATATATATTATTATGTAAGTGTTGATTAATATTGAGTTGAAGTTATATTATGATTGATTATTGTGAAATTTTAATTTAAATACTGTATTGATTACATTTTTAATTTCAAGTTGTTGTTCAAATTTCATTTTTATCTAAAAAAATTCCTAAATTGATAAAATTCAGTTGATAGATACAAAGAATAGGTCTAGGTTGGTTAAGACTAGGTCGAGTATGGTTCAGACTAGGTCGAGTACGGTTCAGACTAGGTCGAGTACAGTTCAGACTCGTATAAAATGGTTAAGTACTGGTCAAGTACACATTCAGACTGTTAAGTATGGTTCAGACTACAGTCGAGTATTATCAAGTAAATCTCAGACGAATGCAGACTGGTCGAGTAAAAATCAGTACAGTCGAGTACAGATATAGGCCATTTCAGACTTTTAATGGTTTGTAGTGATATAGACATCGTTGCAAGATTTTGTTGGTCTCATAATGTGGTATTTTGTTTACAAATCTCTTGAATCTTGTTTGCAATTCATGCAATTATAATTTAATTCTTTTCGGAATGTAGGATTTTGCACCTAATTTTTCAAAATTTTCTTTGGGACCCCACTTCCAAGTTGCACTCATGATGCTGTGTGTCATTGGTATAAATGAACTAATATAAATATCTCAAATCCAAAATGTCACAAAGTTTTGTCCCCAATTGCATTGGCCCTGGGCCCCTTTCCCTAAACACTAGGAAAATCAATTTCCTTAATATGTTTATTGAAAATCATAAAATCTTGGTAATCAGCCAAAATAAAAAAAACATGAAATGCAATACCAACTTAAATTTTCTCTGCTACCCGAATTTACAAAATATATAATATTTCTTTCCTACATGAAAATCTGAAGAAACATGGGTCACTTTAAAGTGATGAAACATGAGGACTGTTTTAATACCTGTTCTGTGACTTTTTGTGCTGTTGCTAGATCATGTTCTCCATCTGGTAATACTTCTGGTTCTACAATGGGAACAAGTCCATTCTGAAAAAGAACATCCAAACTTTTCTTCAACAGTAATTACCATTAGTATGAATTTAAAACTTTATTCATTTCAAAAGCTACTGAACAGTAAAAAAAACCAAATTGGTGTGCAGTCAAGGGGAAGTAACTCTAATGCATTATGGTGTTTTATTGTGTTACCAAACTTGAATATATATGTAGATACAACAATTTGTACTCCTAGATAAAAAGCAACCATCACAATATATTTAATATTGACATCGTAGACATCTTTCAAAATATTATTATTACTATTAAGACAGGAGTTGTTTCTAATGTGTGTACATACATGTATATCTATTTATGTATTATATTTTCTTAACCCTTTCACCTATACCTGCCCAGACAGAAGCTACTCTTAGACGATGGCTTCCATGGCTACCATTACTCAAGTGGGAGATCTTCATAATAAATGTCTATAAAAACTTGTCTGTAGTTATTTGTGTCTTTATTTCATTCACTAACACCATGTTCACAGTTTTGTTCATGTTTTAATAATTTTTTCTTCATAAAACATTCCAATTTTCAAATTTTCAGCATTATCTATGTGAAATTCTCAAAATTCTGCTCTTTGACCCAAAATTATAATTTTAAACCCAAAACAGCAAAATTTTGAAAAATTTAATGAGGCTGTACAAATTCCTGACACTGATTGAAGTCCATTCCAAGTGTTTTGATGTTAAAAAAAAAAAAGTATACTAGTTTGGCTTCAATACTTCCATATTCTTTCAAAAAAATGTTCCCTCATTTCAAATTCTCGTAAATTCCATAAATTTCCTCTGCAAAATGATTTTGACATGCTTTTCAACAAACAGAAGCAACATGTTTAAACTTTCATCTGGGTATTCAACGAAGAAAGATAACTGATGTTTGCACTGTTTTGAGCGGGAAATATAAAAGAGGTATTCCGATCCTGGTAAAATGAGACTCATCGTCAGCTGTCTGAAGCGTGAATCCTGGTAAACCAGGACTCATTGGGGAAAGGGTTAATAGTCTTGATTGTGATTTCAAAAAAGAACATATGAAGACCTATTACAAATACATTTACTGCTTACCTGTTGACAAATGCTGGCATATCTCGCCAGAACAATAGCATTTTCTAACATTGCTTGATATGAGGGAGTATATTGTTGGATTTTTAGAACGCATCGCCATTTAGCAAACTGAGCACCATCTTTCTTGTACTGTGCACATCTCTCTGAGAGACCATCAAGACCTAAAATTTACAAGGAAAAGTAATTGTAATGCTCATGTATCAATCAACTGTGTATAGTGTAATTAGTAAAAAGATAAAACATTTGATTAAATTAATGTAAAGCAGGAATAACTAGTCTACTTACACCGATGTTTGTGAATAAGTATATTTTAGAACCTTTTAATGCACTATTTTCATTATCAACCGTCTTGTAAAGAGAAAAAAAAAGTTATATTTGTATCAGTCTCTTGCAAATCATATTAAAATTTCTTGAAATCGACAATCACTGTTTAATATCTTCAATATAACCAAAAAGATTGAAATGTACGTTTCCTTTTAGTTACAGCAGCAACATCCGTTTTCAAACAAACACAAGAGAACCACCAGTGGAGCAGGTTCTGCTAATACTCTACAACAGCTTCTGTGATCATCCCAGTTTTTTTATGAGATTGTGTTTCTCTGTCTAAAGTCTTTTAAGTGATCAAAAAAGTGTCTCATGAACTTGTTTATCTTTTATCTTTTTTGTTTTTTTGCCAGTACTAGTGTTGTCAGTTCATCTGGACATAAGAACTTTTAAAATTTTCCTCGGTATCCCTTCTCTATTTCATGTATTTGGTATGTATACCTACCCTGTGTAGTACATTCATTATCTGTTCCAGCCAATGGCACAACACCTTTGTCTACTTTGATGCCTGGAATTATACCCTGATCTTGGAGAAGTTTTGGGAATGGCACACCAGCTTTGTTTTTCTGGTAGAATGTTTCATGGAACATGATGACACCACTGATGTTTTGTGCCAATGATGTGTCACATGTGAACAGGAGTTCTCTGTAACGTCTCCTGTTCTCTTCCGTGTTCTCAACATTGATTGGTGCAAATCTCTTACCAATAGAACCTAAAATACAATCAAAACCGATGAAATCTATGTTCAACTTAAAAGTTTCACTATATTGTATTTTTTCTGATTGGTGTATCTTTTCTGACATGATTTATGCATTAATCAGTCCAAAACATGTTAAACTGAACCAACATACATTTGTAGGAAACAGAGTTTTACATGTCGGTAAGGAAGCTTTATATGTGTCCAGTTAAACCTGCTTTAAAGGTCACCTAGTTTAAGCTGTTTGATAGCTGTCTTGTCAAGGTGAAGGTGCTCACATTTTGTCTTGATCATGCCAACATACATGAAGAATAGTGATATTTATACATGTACCTTTTTAACCTCATTTTTAAGGTCACCTGTCTTGTAAGGTCAGTTTTCTCACGGAGGGTGTCCTTAATATACATAATTGACTATATTTCCATTAATTATAATGTGTACCTGTAGATTCATCAGCAGCTAAAATTCCTTTACCAGGGGCAACAATGGCATTGGCAATCTTTCGTAGCTCATCTTCCTGCTCAGGTGAAAGGTTTTGTGGGAAAACTGGCATGGTTGTACTGAAAAATCAAATCAAATTTTTAAAACTGACAGGTTTCAAGGTTTGTTTACAAGAAACTAATTAAGAAAAGCAACAGCCCAGGGTTCCCGCATGCATGACTAAACTCAAAACTATTCAAAAGAGAGAATGTGACCTGGTAATATGATAAAATCAAATATGGAAGACAGGTACCAACGACAATCACTTTGCTAGAGGCTCATGAAATTGAATTGATGACAGTTGTATAACAGCACAACACAATTAAAAATCCAGGGCTCGACATTAACGCTTGTCCGATTGTCCGCTACCAGAGGTAAAAACGGGCGGACAAGTAAAACCCCAGTAGAGCTTGTCCGATGGGACAAGTAAAATAATCTGAGGAAAATAATTTAACCCCCACTCTGATGATCAAACGAAATTCGTTACGGTTAATCAATAAGGTTTTAAAAATATTATTTAATTTGACCTGTTATAAGATTACAAAATCAATCGATAATAAATTTAAACTGTTGTCTTGTCATAAACTTCGGCATAGAAAAAACACATTCTGTAAACGTAAACCAGTCATCGACACTCTTATTATACTAGTCTACTGAATCTTCCTCCGATCATTTAGAACAACCTCCAGTGGAGAAACTTTATCAGTGATGCGCTTTAAAGATACGGAACTCAGCTTTGAGATTAAAATAACAATATTGACTGAGACGGACATTTTATAAACAAACCCCTTCGATACAATCATGGACTTAACAAAATTTGGTTTCACTACAACTGGGAAAAAGAAAAAAACAAAAGACGAAGAAGAGTATAAAGAAAGGAAGAAAGAATACGAGCTTAAAAGACAGAGAACGTATTTACCGAGCTGGGAAGAGGAATTCCTTGGGTTAAAATATGCTGTTCATACGGACGATGATGGGAAGGTTGATGAGTCAAAATCAAAAACTATGATATGCCAAACGTGTAACAACTATCCTGATTTAGCAGATAGAAATTGCTCTATGTTCATAGGAACAAGTGCTTTCAGAAAAGATACATTAGTTGCTCACTGGAAAAGCAATTCACACAGGAAATGTGAGGAGAAGAAAAAATCAGATGAAGTGAAAAAAATTGAGGCATCTGGAAGTTGTAGTTCCTCTCAGTCTGGGCCTCTTTTGTCCTGTGTTAGGAAAATGGAAAAGGAAAATGAAGACAAAATCAAGAAACTAATCACCACTGCCTACTTTATTTGCAAGCAAGAAAAGCCCTTTACAGACTTTCCAAGATTGATTGAGTTACAAGAGGTTAATGGTCTAGACATGGGAAATTTTTATAGATCTGATAATGCTTGTAGAAGGTAAACTGAATTACTCAATTATTTGAAATTTTAGTAAATATATTGTAATAAGATTTTTATACTGCAAGTTTTACTTTGTATACATGTACTAGTATATTAATCCTCATCCTCATCATCCCAATGTACTAGTTTGCACTACAGCAGCCTTCTGATTATATGCCTACTTCTACTTGCACTTTAACTTTTCTTGCAGCTTTTATTTATGCTTTCAATTCATGCATGTTACTTTGTATATGATATAATTATTTATTTTAGTATGATCATGCTTGCTAAACTTATATACCTTACAATACCCAATATTACTGATCAATCATTCATTGCTGTTACAAATGTATGCTTTAATACAAGTGACTAACTTTAGTCAGAGAATTAGAGAGTTGTCTCATTGGCGATCATACCACATCTCCTTTTTTTTTTTATAGATGTGATTTTTCACACACTATCATCCCTGATATTTTCAGATTTATCCAGTATATATATGAAGACTTATTCAAAGGTGTGAAGATGCAAATAGAGAATGATTTGCACTTTTATTCAATTCTGATTGATGGAGCTACAGACTCTTCTGTCACAGAAAATGAATTAATTTATCTGAGATTTGTTGAAAACGGAAGACCAGTTAACCACTACTTCAGTATAGAAGATGTAGAAAAAGCAGATGCCCAGGGGATTCTGAAAGAAATTGAGGGGGCCTTCACTAGGAATGGGATACCCAATTGGAAGGATAAATTGATTGGTTTTGGTTCGGATGGAGCCTCTGTAAATTTAGGATGTCGTGGTGGTATAGCCACTTTGATTAAACGTGATGTGCCACATTTAGTTATAACACACTGTATAGCCCACAGGCTTGAGTTGGCAGCAAATAGTGCAATCAAAAACCACAAGCATATGAAAGAAATACAGGATTTACTGCAGTATTTGTATAAGCACTATCAATACTCTCCAAAGGCCTTACGAGAGTTAAGGCAGATAGGTGAGGCTTTAGAAGAAAAGGTGTTAAAGCCCACAAAACTTGCAGGTACAAGATGGCTGCCACACATTCACAGGGCCCTTGAAGTCTTGGTTAGAGAGTTCAGAGTATTGCTAGCACATTTTGAACATATTCGGGAGTCTAGGTCTGGATCTGCAGAAGTCCAAGGTAGAGCTACCTTTATCAGCAAAAAACTCAAAGATTACAAGTTTCTGTATATAGTATTTTTTTTCCTTGACATTTTAAAAGTACTCAGTGTTCTTAGTTTAAAATTTCAGCAAGATTACCTGACCCTGTCAGCAATGTTTGATGCAATTTCTACTGCAAATCTGTCTTTGATTGAACTAAAAACTGTAAATGGCAAAGAGTTGACAAATTTTCTTGCTACTGTAGATTCCCAGAACAGTACATATAAAGACATTCAACTTTCAAACATGAACATTGATGAAGATTTTACAAGACAGAAACAAGTAATAGTTGACTTGATTGTTGCTGCTCTGGACAACAGGTTTGAACCCATGGAGAAAGACCCAGTACTTAAGGCAGCATCACTCATTCTTTCTTTTAGTGAATGGCCACAAGATAGAAATGACCTAGCCACATATGGGAATGAAGAGATGGCATACCTGTTAGAGAATTTCCATGAAATTCTAGAAAGAAATGGATGTAATTTAGATGCAATCATGGACCAAAACGGGGAATGGAAAGATTTTAAGGCATATATAGGGAGACACAAGGCAACAGTGGCTGTTGAGAATTTTTTTATTTACCCTGATCTGAAAAGAAGATTTATTAATATGATCTTGGTACTAGAGCTGCTTCTTTCTTTTCCTCTGTCTAGTGCTGTGTGTGAAAGAGGCTTTTCTGCTATGAAAAGAGTCAAGACTGACTGGAGATCTTCCCTAAAACCAGAAATGTTGATAATGTTACTATTCATAACTGTTGAAGGACCTGAACTCAATCATTTTGATACAAACTCAGTCTTCAATCACTGGTGGTCAAGTGGAAGACAGAAAAGACCAGGCTTCAACCCTCACGAGTTTATAGGATTGAGAGCACTACCAGATCCTGACATGGAACAGACTCACTCTGATGATGACATTGATGACAATTAGATAATTAGAACCCTTTTGACTAAATGCAGTAGCCATTTTTCAAAATTTGACTAGGATGTCACTAGATAATAAATATATAAACTATAACTGTTATATTCTTTTATTTCACTTTGTGCAAGCCATTAACATAAAAATTAACTATATTTTTAAAAGAAAAAAAAAGTTCACAATTATTTTTCGGACAAGTAAAATTCCATTCGGACAAGTTCATTTTGGTAAGTACTTGTCCTACAGGACAAGTTGAAAAAAAAGTTATTGTAGAGGCCTGAAATCCTCAGAGTAGATATCAGTCGGACATCGATCTTAAGGTTAACACGGATCACAAAAAAAACCTGCAGAACACAGAAACAAAACCTACAAAATTCTGATTCAAGATCACTCACACAACATGTACTGAAAGCAAGTCCAAAACCAACCCAACATGCAATCATTTCCAAAGCTAAAAACAGATGCATACACTACAGTATGCAGTACGGGTTTTAAATCCTTGCAAGAAAACTGTAAAAAAATAAATGCTTTAATTGGGAATGTGTCTTTAGGACACAGATGATGCCCCCACTTGCATTAAACATTATTAAGGTACATGTATATGACTCAAGAATGGTCAAAATAAAATGTGTACTTGATCTCAGATTCTGAGTTTTGTGGTATTAAGCATTGCGTATAAGCATGATAAGTAACATAACATTTGGTTGAGGCAAACTAAAGTTCGAGATTGGAAACCAATTCTGGGACGTACAAATGGACGGATGTACAGATGGACAAGGGTAAAACTTAATATAAGTATCTAACAGAGATCATTTCTAACTTAATTTGTGCATTTACATTTAAACAATATATATAATTAATTTGTACAACGTTAAAAAAATTAGTGCAAAGATAAAATACATGTATGTGCAATGATGTGTGTTCTTACGTAAATTGTATGCCTTCCTTATATACATGTATAATGTTCACCTGCATCTATGTGGTTCGATTTTGAAGTCAAGACTTATACACTGTAAATTTAATCTTGCAGTTTAGAAGAAAAACTTCAATAAAATTGAGAATGGAAATGGGGAATGTGCCAAAGAGACAACAACCCGACCATAGAAAAAAACAACAGCAGAAATTCACCAACAGGTCTTCAATGTCAGGGCTCGACATTAACGCTTGTCCGATTGTCCGCTACCAGAGGTAAAAACGGGCGGACAAGTAAAACCCCAGTAGAGCTTGTCCGATGGGACAAGTAAAATAATCTGAGGAAAATAATTTAACCCCCACTCTGATGATCAAACGAAATTCGTTACGGTTAATCAATAAGGTTTTAAAAATATTATTTAATTTGACCTGTTATAAGATTACAAAATCAATCGATAATAAATTTAAACTGTTGTCTTGTCATAAACTTCGGCATAGAAAAAACACATTCTGTAAACGTAAACCAGTCATCGACACTCTTATTATACTAGTCTACTGAATCTTCCTCCGATCATTTAGAACAACCTCCAGTGGAGAAACTTTATCAGTGATGCGCTTTAAAGATACGGAACTCAGCTTTGAGATTAAAATAACAATATTGACTGAGACGGACATTTTATAAACAAACCCCTTCGATACAATCATGGACTTAACAAAATTTGGTTTCACTACAACTGGGAAAAAGAAAAAAACAAAAGACGAAGAAGAGTATAAAGAAAGGAAGAAAGAATACGAGCTTAAAAGACAGAGAACGTATTTACCGAGCTGGGAAGAGGAATTCCTTGGGTTAAAATATGCTGTTCATACGGACGATGATGGGAAGGTTGATGAGTCAAAATCAAAAACTATGATATGCCAAACGTGTAACAACTATCCTGATTTAGCAGATAGAAATTGCTCTATGTTCATAGGAACAAGTGCTTTCAGAAAAGATACATTAGTTGCTCACTGGAAAAGCAATTCACACAGGAAATGTGAGGAGAAGAAAAAATCAGATGAAGTGAAAAAAATTGAGGCATCTGGAAGTTGTAGTTCCTCTCAGTCTGGGCCTCTTTTGTCCTGTGTTAGGAAAATGGAAAAGGAAAATGAAGACAAAATCAAGAAACTAATCACCACTGCCTACTTTATTTGCAAGCAAGAAAAGCCCTTTACAGACTTTCCAAGATTGATTGAGTTACAAGAGGTTAATGGTCTAGACATGGGAAATTTTTATAGATCTGATAATGCTTGTAGAAGGTAAACTGAATTACTCAATTATTTGAAATTTTAGTAAATATATTGTAATAAGATTTTTATACTGCAAGTTTTACTTTGTATACATGTACTAGTATATTAATCCTCATCCTCATCATCCCAATGTACTAGTTTGCACTACAGCAGCCTTCTGATTATATGCCTACTTCTACTTGCACTTTAACTTTTCTTGCAGCTTTTATTTATGCTTTCAATTCATGCATGTTACTTTGTATATGATATAATTATTTATTTTAGTATGATCATGCTTGCTAAACTTATATACCTTACAATACCCAATATTACTGATCAATCATTCATTGCTGTTACAAATGTATGCTTTAATACAAGTGACTAACTTTAGTCAGAGAATTAGAGAGTTGTCTCATTGGCGATCATACCACATCTCCTTTTTTTTTTTATAGATGTGATTTTTCACACACTATCATCCCTGATATTTTCAGATTTATCCAGTATATATATGAAGACTTATTCAAAGGTGTGAAGATGCAAATAGAGAATGATTTGCACTTTTATTCAATTCTGATTGATGGAGCTACAGACTCTTCTGTCACAGAAAATGAATTAATTTATCTGAGATTTGTTGAAAACGGAAGACCAGTTAACCACTACTTCAGTATAGAAGATGTAGAAAAAGCAGATGCCCAGGGGATTCTGAAAGAAATTGAGGGGGCCTTCACTAGGAATGGGATACCCAATTGGAAGGATAAATTGATTGGTTTTGGTTCGGATGGAGCCTCTGTAAATTTAGGATGTCGTGGTGGTATAGCCACTTTGATTAAACGTGATGTGCCACATTTAGTTATAACACACTGTATAGCCCACAGGCTTGAGTTGGCAGCAAATAGTGCAATCAAAAACCACAAGCATATGAAAGAAATACAGGATTTACTGCAGTATTTGTATAAGCACTATCAATACTCTCCAAAGGCCTTACGAGAGTTAAGGCAGATAGGTGAGGCTTTAGAAGAAAAGGTGTTAAAGCCCACAAAACTTGCAGGTACAAGATGGCTGCCACACATTCACAGGGCCCTTGAAGTCTTGGTTAGAGAGTTCAGAGTATTGCTAGCACATTTTGAACATATTCGGGAGTCTAGGTCTGGATCTGCAGAAGTCCAAGGTAGAGCTACCTTTATCAGCAAAAAACTCAAAGATTACAAGTTTCTGTATATAGTATTTTTTTTCCTTGACATTTTAAAAGTACTCAGTGTTCTTAGTTTAAAATTTCAGCAAGATTACCTGACCCTGTCAGCAATGTTTGATGCAATTTCTACTGCAAATCTGTCTTTGATTGAACTAAAAACTGTAAATGGCAAAGAGTTGACAAATTTTCTTGCTACTGTAGATTCCCAGAACAGTACATATAAAGACATTCAACTTTCAAACATGAACATTGATGAAGATTTTACAAGACAGAAACAAGTAATAGTTGACTTGATTGTTGCTGCTCTGGACAACAGGTTTGAACCCATGGAGAAAGACCCAGTACTTAAGGCAGCATCACTCATTCTTTCTTTTAGTGAATGGCCACAAGATAGAAATGACCTAGCCACATATGGGAATGAAGAGATGGCATACCTGTTAGAGAATTTCCATGAAATTCTAGAAAGAAATGGATGTAATTTAGATGCAATCATGGACCAAAACGGGGAATGGAAAGATTTTAAGGCATATATAGGGAGACACAAGGCAACAGTGGCTGTTGAGAATTTTTTTATTTACCCTGATCTGAAAAGAAGATTTATTAATATGATCTTGGTACTAGAGCTGCTTCTTTCTTTTCCTCTGTCTAGTGCTGTGTGTGAAAGAGGCTTTTCTGCTATGAAAAGAGTCAAGACTGACTGGAGATCTTCCCTAAAACCAGAAATGTTGATAATGTTACTATTCATAACTGTTGAAGGACCTGAACTCAATCATTTTGATACAAACTCAGTCTTCAATCACTGGTGGTCAAGTGGAAGACAGAAAAGACCAGGCTTCAACCCTCACGAGTTTATAGGATTGAGAGCACTACCAGATCCTGACATGGAACAGACTCACTCTGATGATGACATTGATGACAATTAGATAATTAGAACCCTTTTGACTAAATGCAGTAGCCATTTTTCAAAATTTGACTAGGATGTCACTAGATAATAAATATATAAACTATAACTGTTATATTCTTTTATTTCACTTTGTGCAAGCCATTAACATAAAAATTAACTATATTTTTAAAAGAAAAAAAAAGTTCACAATTATTTTTCGGACAAGTAAAATTCCATTCGGACAAGTTCATTTTGGTAAGTACTTGTCCTACAGGACAAGTTGAAAAAAAAGTTATTGTAGAGGCCTGAATGTAGCGAGAAATTCCCGCACCCGGAGGCGTCTTCAGCTGGCCCCTAAACAAATATGCACTAGTTCAGTGATAATGAATGCCATACTAATTTCCAAATTGTACACAAGAAACTAAAATTAAAATAATACAAGACGAACAAAGGCCAGAGGCTCCTGACTTGGGACAGGCGCAAAAATGCGGCGGGGTTAAACATGTTTGTGAGATCTCAACCCTTCCCCTATACCTCTAGCCAATGTAGAAAAGTAAACACATATAACAATACACACATTAAAATTCAGTTCAAGAGAAGCCTGAGTCTGATGTCAGAAGATGTAACAAAAGAAAATAAACAAAATGACAATAAATTAATAATACATAAATAACAACAGACTACTAGCAGTTAACTGACATGCCAGCTCCGGACTTCAATTAAACTGACTGAAAGATTATGATTTCATCATATGAACATCAGGCACAATCCTTCCCGTTAGGGGTTTAGTATCATACCATCATAACATATATGAGAAGAACATAACCCGTGTCATGCCAACAACTGTTTTTTGAAAAAATGTGTTTAGTTCCGATGCAAAGACCCTATAAGTGAATCAATATTAACGCCAAAATATGCAATCTTTAATGACCTGACAACAGAATCGTAACTATATACCTTCTTAATAAGTCTGTTCAAAGGTTTTGTTAGTTTTTGAGGTGAATACTGATAGATACAAGTGCCTGTGTAAACCAAAATTATATCGGGGTGAAATTTGATCCGGGGGAAAAAATGTCACAGTAGTTGTTATTTTTTCATCCGGAGGAAAATATTTCCATGGGATATTTTTTCCTTTGCCGTGAAATTTTATCTGGGTAGTTAACTTATTGAATAGTTATTAGAAAAAAATTATCCTTTACAAATACTATGAAATAGTGTATTTGAATTAAACCTATTTTGTAAAAAAAAATGTATTATAATGGGTATTATTTCACAAATTATCATTGAAAAAATTTCCTGAAAAAAATTAGGTAAATATCATTCATGTTGTCATTCTTTAAAAAACAAAATTATCATTAAACATGCATTACTACTGTTAACAGTAATGGAAAAATTTGATTATGATGATATTTTTAACTATATAAATAGTTTTCTCTGGCATGTTTGTCTGGGGACAAAGATGTTGTTGTTGATTATATTGAAATCAGATAAATTATAGCATAACAATTGCAATATATTGGAACAAAAGCAATTTTAACAGCTAGATAGTATTTAACTGTGAAATGTTATCTGTCTTATTAAAAAATCTTGTTATATAAACGAGTATATAAAAAATAAGATTCAAGGAAAAATTTCACTATGAAATAGATTCAGGAATATATTATATTAATATCTTTAAAATATAAATTGCTCATAATTACCTCCCTTTGATAAATTATGCAAGTTTGTTCTACAATGTACCTTTGTGAAACATTTTATAATTAAATTCAGGTATATATTGATTGCAAGTAACTAACATACTAGTTAATTGGACTATATTTCACAAGATTCTGTGAATTATGATACGGCAAATATATACCGGTACATACTATCCGCAAAACACAGATAGATTTTCACTCCTCTGGAAAAATTCTACCTATGAAATACCATGCCTGGAAAAAAATTACCCTGACAAATACCACAGAGGAAGAAATAAACCATTACACCTTTGCTAAAATGGCATTAATTTTAATGAAAAAAATAGTGTGATAAAATTCAACTGCCTATGCTTCCTATGCAAGTCAACTTTTTTTATAAACACATACATTGTATCCACAATAGGAAGGTAGAAATTATATCAGAATACGAATTTATAGTACATTTACTAAACTTACTGTTAAAAGCAGTCTCTCTGTCGTCGTGTCGACAGAATACAGAATATTTCCAAATGGGTTCTTCTCTGTCTGAATAAAAATATCTTGGCAATAAATGTCCTTTCAAATTACAATATATCAATAGAGAAGGTCACACTCAGTATAGGAAGCAGGCGCATAGAAAGGACAAGGTCGTATAAATTCACCTTCACGGCTTCAGCTGTTCTGTACGTGGGGTTGGCAGTGTACCATAAAAATATATCGTTTAAAACCTTGACATGTGCTGTCAAAATTATTTTCAAAATGTTTGATCATTTACAGGTTATAGTTTTGGAACTCAATTAACATATGTATCGCATAACTGTCTGCAAATTACCTTAATTTGGCGAGCTTGTGATGCAGCAACCTTGTTCCTGTCGGCAACAAAAAATACGCAACTTCCGTATTTTGATTATGACGTCTTCTTTTCCTAGTAATCTCCTCCGTTATCGGAGCACCCGTATCACACGACTAAAACCGTATGTAAAACGTGAACGTCTGTTTAGCTCAGGAATATAGTACTTAATCGTTAATCGAAAAAGAAAATAATTATAGAACAGACGAGTTACAGGACTTTCAATTTGTATACCGGTTATTTAAAAAAAAATGTCGAAAATTTAGTATTGAGATTGCAAAATTGATTTAAAATAAGTTGACTAGTACTACTTGAATTTAAACTACTGTACAATCAAAACTAACAATATTTTGCCGGTCTCTCCCAGCTGTTACCATATTCAAAAGAAATGCATTTCTCAGACTGGTAATCCAGAAGAGGTTGAGATAAAATTTTAGGTTTTTATAGCCAATAAGATAGTTTTCAAGAGTAAAACTTTTATTTTATCCAGTCTAGATCTGTGAACTGATAGATTTCAGTTTGCCAAAATTGGTTCATGATCTTCTTCATGTTCTTCTTTAAGTTTTCCAGTTATCCCATGTGAATAAAGATGATAAATAACTGGTGCATACGTGGCCTATCTATTTAAAACTAATTAATATTTTAGTTACACAAAACGGTGCAGTGAACAGATGTAGTGATTAAAACTATGTACAGGAAATGAAGCTATTTAAATGATAGTGGAGAGAACAGTATATGTAAGCTGATCTCTAAAAGATTCCATTGCGTTATTGCGTATGGGGAAAATGAAAATCTGTATGAGTCTTTGGATGTATAAATGTGTCTGAAGGTGTGAGCATGATGTTTTCTGGTTCTTGAGTCTGATGGAATGATAATTGTGCTAGATGGTATAACAAAAAGATGGTGTGTGATCTTGCACATCATAACCAGGAGTGCACGCAGTCTGCGTTATGTTAATTGAGTCTAGTTGAGTGTGTTCAACATGTTCGATACACTGCTAGTGTTATGATACCTGTTGCAGGCATACCGAGCACTGAGCTCTTTTTTGGACCATCTCTATCTTTGAGATAGATTCTGAAGTGTGGGGATTCCAGACCGAACAAGAGTACTCGAGTTTGGGACGGACAAGTGCTTGGTATGCCTGGCTCTTTTATCATGTTTATGTTTTGATTTGAAGTTTTCAAATTTCTTCGAAGGAAACCGATTATATATATTTTGTTGGCTTTCGAGATATTGTCATCTATATGTTTGTGTAACCGTTTCTAAAATATGATTGTGAAGAGTGTACGTCGTACTAGTAATTTTGTTGTAAAGGTTGACATTTAGTTGTGACAGAGAGAACATAACACTTGTCTGAGTGGAAGGCCATCAGATAGTCCTCTTCCCATTTTGCAGTTGCATCAAGATCAGCTTTAACATTTTGGTTATTGTTAAATAATTGACAAAGATCAGCAGATGCAAGACTATTTACACACTTATACATTAATACTTCTTTGTGATATGTGATTCTTGTTTGAAAAGTTAACAATTCTAATTGTTTAAATACAATTTTTGACGGTGTGTCTGCTTTGTTAAGAATGATTCTGACTGCCCTTTTTGTAATTTTAACATTTTTCCCAAATTAAGATTACATGTTTCAGTCCATATTGTACAGCAATAATTAAAAAGAGGAAGTTCATATCTATTATAAACTAAACATACACTTTTTGTGGAATATAATGTTTCAATCGATTTAGTAAACCTAGTCTAGTACTAATCACAGTACAAACTTTGTTTGTTTGTTGGTTCCATGAAAGACAGTCATCGAGATAGCCTGCACATTCAGGTATGGAACTATCATGGTAGCATTGTAGATTAAACAACTTTTCACCAGCAATTATAGGAAGATGATGGTTACAACGACAGGTAATCGTATGAACTTGAATGACGAGCAAAAAAAACAAATGCAATGAAATAATAATTAATAAGATTTAAAATTACTTAACCAAGTGAACATGCATTGATGTTTTGGTAACTTTGATTTAAATTATAAGAAAAAAGTACCATAAATACTGAAATTCAGCTCGAAAAGTTCGTACGCATTATGACCTGAGATTTGATTCTTCAATGCAGGTCATGACCTGCATTTTCATCGTCACAGGTTAACAGGTATGCCAAAACCCAAGGAAGCTTTAAAAGTTCCATGCATGACTAAACTCAAAATTATTCAAAAGAGAGAATGTGACATGGTATATGATAAAATCAAATATGGAAGACGGGCACCAACGACAATCACTTTGCTAAAAGCTCATGAAATTGAATTGATGACATTTGTATAACAGCACAACACAATTAAAAATCCTCAGAGTACATATCAGTCGGACATCGATCATAAGGTTAACACAAATCACAACAAAAAACTGCAAAAGACAGAAACAAAACCCACAAAATTCTGATCCAAGATCACTCACACAACATGTACTGAAAGCAAGTACAAAACCAACCCAACCTATTAATATCCCATGTTTACCAACACCAAAATATTAACATGCACACATCTAATCAATTTCGAGCAAATATGTCATAAACAGTACATGAGCTTTTAAAACGCCTAAATACAAGCACCGACAGGACACAGGACCACAAGTGCCCTTAATCGCACAACAACCTACACACAATGATTTTATCATGATTCAATCGACACAATAACTCGAGCACGCACAAAGACGACATATGCTTTTCGACTTTACTTCTGAATCAATTGTTCTTTCATTTTTTTTTATTTGAGCTTCACTTATGAGTTTTTTGTAGACGAAAAGTCCGTCGGGCGCCCATAATTTTAATCCTGTTATCTATGATAAGTGCAGTTATATATGTTCCTATCTTCCACATTTTCACTGATTTTTAGAGTTTGTTCTTATGCTGCGATGTCACATTACTATTTCAAGTCAGTAGTCTGTAAATCAGTGGTTGTCATATTGTTGTTGATTGTCATATTTCTTTTTCTTTTATTATATTGTCATAATTAGTTTTCCTGTATGAATTATTGCACATGGTGTCATAGCGGGCTTCTTATTACTGACGTTATGTTATGGTTTTTGTTCATCGTTGAAGGCCTTAAGGTGAAATAAACCAGCTTTTATGTACGTGATTTGGCATGTTTGGACCGTTGGGTACAGTTTTCTCAATATAATTTATACCAAATATCCTTATTTTTATATTCATATGAAATATTGGTAGACATTACCATGTTGTTGAAAACATACAACGGAGTTACCAGTTTTCGTGGATTTCGATGTAAATTGTTGTGGTAAAACTAAGGATTTTAATGTTAACAGTTTTGATAGACTTGTATCTAGAATTTGGCATATCCACAAAATCAAATTTATAGGAAAGCACTATACTAAGTAAAACATCCACAGATGCCAAAATAGGAATGGTAAGTGAGCGGAGGAATTCAATCCAGTTGGAGCTGTATATATAAGGATTGTAACGTCTCTTTTAAAGTAAAAAGCACAGTTAATTAAATTGAAAAGGATATTTATTACAACATTCCAAACATCGTGTTTCCGATAAGGGAGCAACCATTTATACTTCTAGGGGGTAATGGTTTTCTGTTCGAGTCAGATCTTTTTCTAATATTAAATACTATAAGGTATGGAGATAATAAGGGTTAGTAGTATTTTTGTTGTCATCTGCTTGACAAGCATATTTTTTTTTTTTTTTTTTTTTTTTATCAAATTGGGAATCAGAATTTGTTATTTTAGAAATAAAAACATTTGAAGTTAAATGGTCCTTCCCTAAGCCTATTAATCATAAGAAAGTTACCCTGGCTCATTACTATAAGTTTACAAAATTTAAAGTGTTCGAACTAATAAATTTTCTACCGCATAATTACTTCAGGTATATTTGGCATAAACTGTAGGAAAATAGGTCCTCAATGGTCTCCAACTTCGTACATCGTACATTATTTAGCCTATTTGATATTTCTTTATTCGATCGTCACTGATGAATCTTGTCTAATATTTATTTATTTACATGCGAATATTTAAATGTGGACGTGCTCTGTATGTATTTGTCAGGCTACCATTATTGTTAGAACGTTCGCCTTGTATGTACGATTAAATATTGCTTTTAGATTGCTTTTAAATTTTAACATTAACAAGATGTTTGTATTCGAAGATGTTGCACAGGTAGCAAATTACATTATGAGTCAAACTGAAGCAAATAACACATATTTTGTAGGGTATTGTTTTTTTTTTTGTATTGCACCGGATTCCCTTTATTCTCGGTTTCCCTTTCACATGATTCAGAAAAATAATAGAACACGCAAAACAACATATACACGAAATACATATATATTTTCTGTAAAGTTGTCATACAAAAGATCCACACAATTCTTATCATCAAGTTTATTTTTCTTGTCATCATGGTCCACAGTTAGTGTTTTTCCAGCTACACACACTTCCCGTTCTCTTGCATAATCCCTGTTTACGATAATTACAATCAGTGCCAACGTTCAATCCTGAGGGAATCTTGCAACCTTTACTCGGGTCAAATTTTCCAGGGTCATGTCTAGGATTTACAATTTCCTAAATAAAAGGAAGAAAAAACCCAATATTTGCATGAAATAGAAAATAATCTGAAAATTATCAACTTAAACTTGTTTAACAGGCATATATACGTATTGCTTAAATTATCAAATCTAATGTGTTCTTTATGCTGACAAATGGAAAAAAAAAACCCGACAAACTAATTAAAAAAAACCATGACACAACAAAGATGCATTATAAAAACTAAACAGCACGCAACCCATCACAGATCTAAATGAACTCAGGTGCTGAACAACTGTAAGCATATTTCGCTCCTGGGCCTGGTTGCTCCTTTCATGTCGTTATTCGCTGAAAACTATCATTTCCATTTACGTGTGTTTTGCATTGCAAAATATAACGCATGATGGTACGTCATCTTCAGTTGTCTAGTGGTAGTATATATCATAGACGCGGAAACACATGTCTAATGAGGAATATGATAGCAGGTTCGATCTTATTACAAGGCCTTCATTTCAAATAGCAAGTAACTAAAAAGTGTTGAAAAATGACAGTGGGTTCTTATAAACTTAACTTAGAACAATACACTGACAATGCTCAGAACTGACGTCAGATATGGCAAGCCGTTCTCGTCAAAACTATGTTTAAAACATTTTCCGAAAATTTTACACACTGAGATGTAAAAAACCTAAAAACACACACTGAGAATAAGAAATTACACACTGAGATTTCATAAAGACGCACTGAGATTACGAAAAATGAAAAACACACACTGAGAATTGAAAATTACACACTGAGATTTCAAAAATCTGAGATGAAATAAACTGAAAAACATCCACTGAGAATTTGAAATTACACACTGAGAATTTAAAATAACACACTGAGATTTGTGCGCACTTTTTATGCGCACATATCTAACTAGCATACGTAATCTTAATCTATTACAAGCTTAAAACAACTAGGGGACATAACTAGTTAGTCCTTCAATCTGGTGCCAAATGTTTTATAAAATACATAAGCATATTAATACAACGTTAAAGACTAATAGAACAAGAAAAATACCCACTTACTCTCATTACAAAATATAACCAGAGACATGTATTATATGTCTCTGATATAACCAAATGGTGAAAACTTTATCAAAATTATAAGAAATCATTGGCACAATCTACAAAAAAAACCAATGCAATGACATGTTCACCCAAGTGTCTATTATAGCATATAAACGTAATAACAAAAATATAAAAGATTACCTTGCGAAATCAGGGAAAAGGACCGGCTATGCTTAAACAGTTTTAAGCAAACAATCCCGATACACCGTTAGCAATAATATTAATCTGAACTATATTGACAACAAACTCATAAATATGAGTTAGCAAAAAACGAAATTTATTATGAACGTTGGTTGAAGGAACCACATTTCATTATAATGACAAGAGTCCTAGAGACCAAGATATTAATCTGTTGAATTATTCATCTCATGAATATTCATTAGTAATTTGCATATATCAGTGTGTAATTAAAAATTCTCAGTGTGTGTTTTTCAATTTATTTAATCTCATTGTGTTTTTTTTTAAATCTCAGTGTGTAATTTTAATTTCTCAGTGTGTGTTTTTCATTTTTAGCTCACCTGGCCCGAAGGGCAAAGTGAGCTTTTCTCATCACTTGGCGTCCGGCGTCCGTCGTCGTCCGTCGTCGTCCGTCGTCCGTCGTCGTCCGTCGTCGTCCGTCGTCCGTCGTCGTCCGTCGTCGTTAACTTTTACAAAAATCTTCTCCTCTGAAACTACTGGGCCAAATCAAACCAAACTTGGCCACAATCATCATTGGGGTATCTAGTTTAAAAAATGTGTGGCGTGACCCGGTCAACCGACCAAGATGGCCGCCACGGCTAAAAATAGAACATAGGGGTAAAATGCAGTTTTTGGCTTATAACTCAAAAACCAAAGCATTTTGAGGAAATCTGACATGGGGTAAAAATGTTTATCAGGTCAAGATCTATCTGCCCTGAAATTTTCAGATGAATCGGTCAATCGGTTGTTGGGTTGCTGCCCCTGAATTGGTAATTTTGAGGAAATTTTGATGTTTTTGGTTATTATCTTGAATATTATTATAGATAGAGATAAACTGTAAACAGCAATAATGTTCAGCAAAGTAAGATCTACAAATAAGTCAACATGACCAAAATGGTCAGTTGACCACTTTAGGAGTTATTGCCCTTTTTAGTCAATTTTTAACCATTTTTCGTAAATCTTAGTAATCTTTTAGAAAAATCTTCTCCTCTGAAACTACTGTGCCAAATTTAACCAAACTTGGCCATAATCATCATTGGGGTATTTAGTTTAAAAAATGTGTCCAGGGAGCCGGCCAACCAACCAAGATGGCCGCCATGGCTAAAAATAGAACATAGGGGTAAAGTGCAGTTTTTGGCTTATAACTCAAAAACCAAAGCATTTAGAGCAAATCTGACAGGAAGTAAAATTGTTGATTAGGTCATGTTCTATCTGCCCTGGAATTGTCAGATGAATCGGATAATCGGTTGTTGGGTTGCTGCCCCTGAAATGGTAATTTTAAGGAAATTTTGCTGTTTTTGGTTATTATCTTGAATATTATTATAGATAGAGATAAACTGTAAACAGCAATAATGTTCAGCAAAGTAAGATCTACAAATAGGTCAACATGACCAAAATGGTCAGTTGACCACTTTAGGAGTTATTGCCCTTTATATTAAATTTTTAACCATTTTTCGTAAATCTTAGTAATCTTTTAGAAAAATCTTCTCCTCTGAAACTACTTGGCCAAATTTAACCAAACTTGGCCATAATCATCATTGGGGTATTTAGTTTAAAAAATGTGTCCAGGGACCCGGCCAACCAACCAAGATGGCCGCCATGGCTAAAAATAGAACATAGGGGTAAAATGCTGTTTTTGGCTTATAACTCAAAAACCAAAGCATTTTGAGGAAATCTGACATGGGGTGATATTGTTGATCAGGTCACGATCTTTCTGCCCTGAAATTTTCAGATGAATTGGATAATCGGTTGTTAGGTTGCTGCCCCTGAATTGGTAATTTTGAGGAAATTTTGCTGCTTTTAGCTCACCTGGCCCGAAGGGCCAAGTGAGCTTTTCCCATCACTTGGCGTCCGGCGTCCGTCGTCGTTAACTTTTACAAAAATCTTCTCCTCTGAAACTACTGGGCCAAATTAAACCAAACTTGGCCACAATCATCATTGGGGTATCTAGTTTAAAAAATGTGTGGCGTGACCCGGCCAACCAACCAAGATGGCCGCCATGGCTAAAAATAGAACATAGGGGTAAAATGCAGTTTTTGGCTTATAACTCAAAAACCAAAGCATTTAGAGCAAATCTGACATGGGGTAAAATTGTTTATCAGGTCAAGATGTATCTGCCCTCAAATTTTCAGATGAATCCGACAACCCGTTATTGGGTTGCTGCCCCTGAACTGGTAATTTTAGGGAATTTTTGCTGTTTTTGGCTATTATCTTGAATATTATTATAGATAGAGATAAGCTGTAAACAGCAATAATGTTCAGCAAAGTAAGATTTACAAATAGGTCAACATGACCAAAATGGTCAGTTGACCCCTTTAGGAGTTATTGACCTTTATATTCAATTTTTAACCATTTTCGTAAATCTTAGTAATCTTTTACAAAAATCTTCTCCTCTGAAACTACTGGGCGAAATTAATCCAAACTTGGCCACAATCATCTTTGGGATATCTAGTTTAAAAAAATGTGTGGCGTGACCCGGCCAACCAACCAAGATGGCCGCCATGGCTAAAAATAGAACATAGGGGTAAAATGCAGTTTTTGGCTTATAACTCAAAAACCAAAGCATTTAGAGCAAATCTGACATGCGGTAAAAGTGTTTATCAGGTCAAGATTTACCTGTCCTGAAATTTTCAGATGAATCGGACAACCTGTTGTTGGGTTGCTGCCCCTGAATAGGTAATTTTAAGGAAATTTTGCTGTTTTTGGTTATTATCTTGAATATTATTATAGATAGAGATAAACGGTAAACAGCAATAATGTTCAGCAAAGTAAGATTTACAAATAAGTCAGCATGACCAAAATGGTCAGTTGACCCCTGAAGGAGTTATTGCCCTTTATAGTCAATTTTTAACCATTTTTTGGTAAATCTTAGTTATCTTTTACAAAAATCTTCTTCTCTGAAACTACTGGGCCAAATTAAACTAAGCTTTGCCACAATCATCATTGGGGTAATTTGTTTAAAAAATGTGTGGCGTGACCCGGCCAACCAACCAAGATGGCCGCCATGGCTAAAAATAGAACATAGGGGTAAAATGCAGTTTTTGGCTTATAACTCAAAAACCAAAGCATTTAGAGCAAATCTGACATGGGGTAAAATTGTTTATCAGGTCAAGATGTATCTGCCCTCAAATTTTCAGATGAATCCGACAACCCGTTATTGGGTTGCTGCCCCTGAACCGGTAATTTTAGGGAATTTTTGCTGTTTTTGGCTATTATCTTGAATATTATTATAGATAGAGATAAGCTGTAAACAGCAATAATGTTCAGCAAAGTAAGATTTACAAATATGTCAACATGACCAAAATGGTCAGTTGACCCCTTTAGGAGTTATTGACCTTTATAGTCAATTTTTAACCATTTTTCGTAAATCTTAGTAATCTTTTATAAAAATCTTCTCCTCTGAAACTACTGGGCGAAATTAATCCAAACTTGGCCACAATCATCTTTGGGATATCTAGTTTAAAAAATGTGTGGCGTGACCCGGCCAACCAACCAAGATGGCCGCCATGGCTAAAAATAGAACATAGGGGTAAAATGCAGTTTTTGGCTTATAACTCAAAAACCAAAGCATTTAGAGCAAATCTGACATGCGGTGAAAGTGTTTATCAGGTCAAGATTTACCTGTCCTGAAATTTTCAGATGAATCGGACAACCTGTTGTTGGGTTGCTGCCCCTGAATAGGTAATTTTAAGGAAATTTTGCTGTTTTTGGTTATTATCTTGAATATTATTATAGATAGAGATAAACGGTAAACAGCAATAATGTTCAGCAAAGTAAGATTTACAAATAAGTCAGCATGACCAAAATGGTCAGTTGACCCCTGAAGGAGTTATTGCCCTTTATAGTCAATTTTTAACCATTTTTTGGTAAATCTTAGTTATCTTTTACAAAAATCTTCTTCTCTGAAACTACTGGGCCAAATTAAACTAAGCTTTGCCACAATCATCATTAAGGTAATTTGTTTAAAAAATGTGTGGCGTGACCTGGCCAATCAACCAAAAAGTGCTACGGCTAATAATAGAACATAGGGGTAAAATGCAGTTTTTGGCTTATAACTCAAAAACCGAAGCATTAAGAGAAAATCTGACAGGGTTTAATTGTTTATCAGGTCAAGATCTATCTGCCCTGATGTTTTCACATGGATCGGACAACCCGTTGTTAGGTTACTGTCCTGAATTGGTAATTTTAAGGAAATTTTGCCGTTTTTTGTCATTATCTTGAATATTATTATAGATAGAGATAAACTGTATACAGCAATAACGTTCAGCAAAATAAGATCTACAAATAAGTTTACATGACCAAAATAGTCTATTGACCCCTTAAGGAGTTATTGCCCTTTATAGCTAATTTTTAACATTTGTCATAAATTTTTGTAAATTTGTAGAAAATATTTTCCACTGTAATTACTGGCAAGTTCATTATAGTCAGAGATATTTGTAGCAACAAGAATGTTCAGTAAAGTAAGATCTACAAACACATCACTATCACCAAAACACAATTATGTCATGAATTTATCCGTGTCCATTATTTAATATGCACAAGACCAAGGTGAGCGACACAGGCTCTTTAGAGCCTCTAGTTTTTAATCTCAGTGTGTAATTTCGATTTCTCAGTGTGTTATTTTAGGGTTTTAAATCTCATTCTGTAATTTTTTTTCGAAAAAAAGGGTTTAAACATAGTTTTGACGAGAACGGCTTGCCATAGTCAGACGTCGATGAAATACATGATTATAATTTATATGAACGAAATGATGTTGTGACGATCAAGTGTATAGTATTTGTGTTACAAGTATTGAACACTTATTAAACTCTAACCATGCTAACGGTGTAAATGAACTCATCATAGATACCAGGACTAAAATTTTACACTTACGCCAGACGCACGTTTCGTCTACAAAAGACCCATCAGTGACGCTCGAATAAAAAAAAAATGTTTGAAAGGCCAAATAAATTAAGTTGACATTGAGGACCAAAAGTTCCTAAAAGTTTTGCCAAATACAGCTAAGGTTAACTAATCATGAGGTAGAAAAGCCTTAGTATTTCAAAAATTCAAAGTATGGTAACAGTTAATTTATTATAATGAACATATCAATGATAACTCAAGTCATCACAGAAGTGCTGACTACTGGGTTGGTGATACCCTCGGGGAAATAAATCTCCACCAGCAGTGGCATCGACCCAGTGATTGTAAATAAACTCATCTAGATATCAGGACTAAAAATTTACACTTACGTCAAATATATAAGAGTTTGTATAATTCAATGTTAAATACTTTAACAAAAATACCGAACTCCAAGGCAAATTCAAAAATGAAAGTTCACAAGAACTGACAAGAGCAATTTAAAAACACCAGAATTCATTAAGTAAAAAACAACTGCCTTATTCCTGACAAAGTGAAGGGAAGAAAATGATGGTTAAACCTAGCTGGTTGAGTAGCTATCTTAAACTTCATAATTAAGTTACTTTATAACATAAAAAAACTAATTCAGAGCGTAAGTTTGGATATCTAATTTATGAGTATGAAATACACAAAATGTGGTCCAAGTTAATTAATCCATAAATTCAAACCGACGTGAGGCATTTTAGAATAATACAAAACCGAACATAAATCAGTCAAAGTAAAATCAAAAGTATTCTTAGTTATTGAAAGGCAATGTACATATGGTCATATTTAAAGACTTTATTAACTAATTCAATATTAAATCCATGTTGATGAGCATGAGAACAATTTTCAATATACTAGAAAGTACAATTTAAAATATAAAAAACCTATATTTTATATAAATATAGGTATGTACAAGTCACAAGTTGTAAAAGAAAACAATTATAGGTCAAAGTTCGGTGTTCAACACGGAGCCTTGGCTCACTCCGAACGACAAGCTATAAAGGATCAAATGTAATACCATTCAAGCGGGAAAACCAACGTTCTAATCTATATAAAAACGGGAAACAAGAAACGGTTATTAAACACCCCAACAAACGACAACAACATTAGATTCCTGACGAAAGACAGGTACAGACAAATGCAGCGGGTTTAAACGTTTTAATAGGTACAAACCTTCATACTTTGAAACTATACTAACTTTACACAGTTTGTTAGTATGATTCAGCACCACTATTAAACACGTACAACATCAATTCAAATGGATCTTATAAATGAAGTTACCATATGATATGGTACCAACCTTAAAACCTTCAACCTTGTCAGAAGCAACACTTACTTTACAATCACAGTTTTGTTTATATGAATCAGAACCGCCACTGAACAGGTACAACATCAATTCAAATGTCACATCTGCGATCTTATAAATGAAGTTACCACAGTATATGGTAGATATCGTTCCTGTTGTGTTACTCCTGCGACCTGAAACGAGAAAAAAAACCAAGTTTTGGATTTATACTATTGTAACATATTATGTTGTTTAATTAACGTATTTATTCGTTTCTTGTGTAGAAGCATTTACTTGCATAATGAGTATTTACTTATGGAACATACATTTGTATAAATGATATTATATAAATCATCAACTAGATTTGGATACTAATTTAACTGCAAAGAACACGTTTCTACAATATAACATATCAAGTATATAGCATATCAAGTATATAACATATCAAGTATATAACATATCAAGTATATAACATATCAAGTATATAACATATCAAGGTTTTAACATATCAAGTAACTGCATACCATGCAACAGGTATCAACAGGCATCTAAACTTGAATAAAGAAAACCACACATATTTGGCTATCGCATAGTTTTTTTTAATAAGAAATAGAGAGATTTGAATGATTATGAACTGAAAAAGATAGAGAAAATGGCGATTTAGTATTGTAGACATGTCAATGATTTTCTAGCCACTGGGCGCATTAAAAAGTAAAATTACAAAATTACTGAACCCCGAGGAAAATTTAAAAAGAAAACGTTTGGACTGTTTTACGAATATTTAACCATGTTAAAGTTAGTCATTTCTTTTGTACCTGATAATACATACTGTTCTCCTACATTCAATCTAATAGCACATGAAGAAAATGTTTCTATGATTATTGTTGAACCAATTGTTTCATGAACACCCTGAAACATTCAATGTATAATTTAGCATATTATTATTTCACTATTTGCATTTCATTAATGATTGAGCAAAACAAATAATATATTAGGTGTTTTATATATCTCATAGCTAGTGCCCCTTTAAAAAACAAAAAAATATTACCTTTGTTTTAAATGAATAGCAATTACTTTCTATATATAATTACAATTACAACTTAGTATTATGTAATATATTTTGTTGTAAAAAGGGGAAAGAAATACACTAAGTATAGATATAACGTACGTTGATAAAACCAATATACAAATACAATTTGTACACCGGATCATCATGTTCATATCTAATTTCCCGAATCAGAAAGGGTTTAAACAAACCCAACATAAGAAAGTATGTTTACACAGCAGTATATTTGCATTGAACAAAACTAATTATGGGTTTTGTTTATTTAACATTTAAATTGTAATATCTGATTGACTAATTTCATCTAAATGCATTTTTTTCTCTAAAACATTCATAAAATGCTCTGATTGTTTTTACACCTCCACTGAAACATGTGTGAATAACAAGTCCATAACATAAAAGATACTGTAAAAAGTAAAATAACAAAAATACCGAAATACGAGGAAAATTCAAAACGGAATACCACTAACCAATGGCAAATTTAAAAAGCTCAAACTTATCAAATGAATGAATAACAATTAGTTTTCATATTCCTGACTTGTTACGTGCATTTTCTTGTATAGTTAATTAAACTGTTTTTATATCTATCTGAAACTCTCACTTGTATGACAGTCGCATAAGATTCCATTATATTGACAACAATGTGTGAACAAAACAAACAGATATTATTGATAAAAATGTCCCTCAAAAAGTTTACAACAGTCAACATTGAGTAATAATGTTATAATCTTAATCACTATAAAACAAACAAATACATCAACAAAATAAACCATCTTATTTTGGCTGATACATGTACTATATTTCCTGTTTTACTTAAAAAGTAAAGATCCAACTCTACATTATCGTGTTATCCTCTACTCGCGCACGTCGCGAACGAGAATTAGTTAGTTTACAGTATTCGATCAGTGCATACGAACATTTTCTGATTGCACAGAAATATGTTTTGTTGATCAGTGTTGCAATATATTCTGTCTATCTTACCTTCAATGATTTGAGAAGTTTAAAGTGATATTTTATTTTACTTCTTCCCTTGGGAATTTCCTCTTTTATAACTTTCCCAACCATTACTAAAAAAGATAAAACATAAGTAATATCACATGATCAAATCAAAATAAACCTTACTTTGAAAAACCAACACCGCAGCTAACGACTCACCGTCGAGAGTATCGCATCAGAAATTTAACATTTTCAACAATATGTCTATGTTGGAACTCTGCTTTAGCGGAAACCATTTTAGTTCCGACAATTGCTTAAGATTTAATTTAAAAAAAAACAACACATCATGCTTGGAGAAAACATACATAATTCAATTCATAAAATCGTTGGGACAAAACTTTTTCCAGTTTATATCTTAGTACGATTTCGTCTGTTGCAAATTTGGTTGCAATACACACAAATGCGTCATTGCTGAAGCTTTTCAATATAAACTTTTTTTCTAATCTTTTAAGGGGGCTCGCTGGTCTAAATCATTTAAAAAAAATTTAATATAGGATTTCTCTTTATTTTTCTATAAATGAACTTTATCTTATACTTAATAGAAAAATGAAATAAAAAAAATTGGGTCACCGTTCAGTTACGCTCACAATCTGCCTTCGAAAGAAGCATACATTTTTGTTAATGTCCTTTTTTTCTATTGAACTAATAGGAGAAATAGCGGTAATATCGAAATAGAAAAAGAACTAAATTACATCGCTTAAATTTTACAATTATTTAGTTTATGTACAGCTTATTTGAAAACAACAATAAAAAATATAGGTCACCGATGAGTTAAAAAAGTTATTTCAATTCTAATGCCAAAAAAAGGCATTTTTTTTACCAAAGGGAGATAATTTGGAGCTTTTTCAATGATATCTACATTTTAAAAGTCACCTTGGGCCAACACCAATTGATTTTTTGGAATGATTTTTGTACCATATGATTAAGTAACAACAATACTAAAGGTAATAAATGAAATTTTTCTGAAAATCTTATACCCGCGAGCCTCCTTAAGTCAATTTACGAGATCTCAACATCAGTAAAATATAAATTAACAAAAAATACCGAACTCCGAGGAAAACGAAAAGTCCCAAGAAAACCAAGTGTCAAATTCAAAAGCTCAAACTCATCAAACGATGCATAACAACTGTTATATTCATAACTGAGTTAAAGCATTTCAAAATGTAGAAAATGGTGGATTAAACATTGTTTTATAGCTATCTAAGCGTCCTTTAAGGTTGTTTTTTTTTTTTTTAAACTTTTTGTCAGATATACGGAATCCTAAAATATCATCAGTGAAATGGCATTTCCCTTACTTTTCTTTTCCTAATTTTATTACATTAAATTGAAAAAGGCATATTCTTAAATCTTACAAAATACTTGTTACTTTTCACAGTTTTTATATAAAAAAAAAAAGCTCCAATGTTTAATGTACATTCTAATATGACGTTCTTCTTAAGCTTTGGGTACAAAGCCATGTTCTAGTTCAAATAGAACATGGGCTGCACGTGATTGACATCACAATTGAAATTGCAACGTCAGATGAATTTTGAACAACACCAGAGATCAAAATGGACATTTTTGTTGGTGCTGCTCGCTAGGAAATTAAATAAAAACATTCTAAAAGTAAGTTTAAATGTTTCTGTTTTTTTTTATTGATAAACTGCTGATTTTCTATAACGTTTTTGGTTCATGAAATCAAAATGGCGACATTCCGAGCGTCTACTATAGGTCCGCTTTGAAGTGAAAAAGTTCAAATATTCCTATTAGAATCGAAATAATTCTATCCTGCCATGCTCTATGCTCATTTTAACATGGGTAGGCATTATATTTGTAAACATTTAATACCTCGCTAACGCTCGGTATTAAGATATTAACAAATATAATGCCTACCCATGTTAAAATGAGCATAGAGCATGGCAGGATAAAATTATTTCTTAAATAGATCTAGAGACAATTATTCCGGCCAAATTTCAAGTGCTTGTATTTAAAAACAGTTCACAGACCTTTCATTTTTCTATCACCTTTTTTAGTTCTTTTATTTTTATACAATCAAAACAAAAAACCTTTTACAATTTTACAATTTTTAACTATGTGTCTCTGTGTTTGAACAACCGACTTGACTGAAACGTCGAAAGAATTATTAAAAGAGTTTTATTGCACCCTGTCCACATTTGTTATTTATTTTATTTTTATCAATATTGTAGAAAAAATAAATCGTGAGGGTTTTATTTCACTTACTAGTCTCCTGTTTTTGTAATGTACCACTTATTCAAATGACACATGAAAAAAGTAAAAAATAAAACATACCAAACTCCGAGGAAACATCAAAACGGAAATTCCGTATCATAAGGCTAAATCAAAAGCTCAAACACATCAAACGAATAACTGTCATTTTCCTGACTTCGTACAGTTTTTTTTCTTATGTTATAAATGGTGGATTAAACCTGTTTTTTTCTAGCTAGCTAAACCTCTCACTTGTATGCTAGTCGCATAAAATACCATTATATACATGATATAAACGACGATGTGTAAACAAAACAAACAGACATTATAGGTAAAAATGTCAAAATTAGGGTACAATTGACACCTGGAGGAATAGATACAAATTTACTTACATAATTATGAGGTGGATAAAAGCTAAGCAATATACTAACCGACAGAATCTTCCCTGCAAAATATTCTTTGTGGGTGTTGTGCAAAGCACCGACATCCACTTGATATGTATGTTACCCATAGCAAAATTACTAATATGCATGTTCCTTTGCAAGACATTTTCAGAAACCTGTTGTTTTACACGTTATATAATATCATGTTATATTTTCATCGATCAATATATAAGTAGTTAACAATCACGTGTTCTCATCTACATAAATAAATTGCTATTTATTAACATAAATAACATGTCATTTCATTTTTTATACAGGATATTTACTTATAATAATTGACGTAAAATTAACCACATGTTGTTCATATATGTTCTCGCCAGTAACTCACCACAGGTTAACCGTTCCCAAAAGGTACAAAGTACTTAGAATTATCATAAAATTTATGGAAGCTTTTATTTTTATGTTTTTTGTTATTTTAGAGAAGAATGAAAAATCAAATGTAGTTCTTAATATTTTTTTATTTTCGATACCATTGTTGGAGTCTAATTTTAATTATTATTAATTATAGGACCTTACTGTGACCATTCGATAGTTTAAATACGTGTATTTTGTCTGGACCCCGACCCGCGTCCGAATACCAGTCAGATCTTTTGACAGGATCGATCTAAAAATAATAATCTCATTGCCAATAAACATTGTACTTTTAATCAGTATAGTATTAATTAAAAGTTATTTTCAGTGGTTGACAAAACAATGATACCGCTATTTCTCAATATGATGTTAATGTGTGACAAAGATGCTTCAATAAGTTTATAACATTTCAATTCGCCATTAACATGTTCAACGGATGCTCGGTATTTTGCACTGAGTCTGTTGAGCGTCCATCATTTTCTCTTTTTCATGTTTTTACTTTCTGGTTAAATATGATATCTGGTATTTGTCGTCTTTGGTTGATGAAATTATTAAAACTCTTTTTCTCGACGGGGATTAGGAACCACCTAACTTCAAAAGATGAATAGTGAAGATATAAATGCAGGCGATGCTACAGCGAAAGCTGAACAAATTGTCTCAGATAATGCTACAGCCAGAACTGAAGATAATTTTTATGACGCTCTTGTAATTCTTAAAGCAACAAAAGACCATTCCATAAAAAGTAAATAAGAATCATTTAGGATGTATACCTCTGAGGAGCAAAACATTTCTAGACTGAAACCTTTTTTCTTAACCTGATTTTTGGGTGTATTCTAATGTTATTAATGATAGGGCAAAGGAAAAATTATATGGTGGTACACTTCTTTTTTGCTACGGCCATTTGAAACTAACCAATTCTGATAGTTATTTTTACATTTTTCATCAATTTTAACTAATTTGTGAATATTGTTATAAACAAATCACAGTTTCACATTTCAACTTTTTTTCACACTCTCAATAAAGATGAAATGGACCAATCTGAATAAAGTTCACTAATATTATAAATGATTGAAACTCAAAAACTACTTATTGTAATACATATTTTTTTCACAGAGTTAAGTTTGAATTAAATTCATTGATATTTTCCACTAGTTTCAATGTTTTGGAAATGATTTTAGAACAGGATTTCAAAGGGACATTAACGTTAGAACATGATACATTCTTAATGCAATTAGTTTGCAGTAACCATAAAGGATATAACAAGTTATTAAGAAACAGGTTTTAAGATAGTTGTAAAGCCTCGGAGTCGATTTAAAATATTATGACACATGAAACAATCATACAAAAAACTTAATACCGCAGGCCCACTAGGCCACGATCGCACTTCCATCTGTGACAAAAATGCAAATTTTGATGATCGTAGTGCGATCGTATCATTTTTAATACAGGATGGTAACTTATAATTAACTGACGTAAACTTAACCACATGCTGTTCAATCATTTTCTCTTCAATAATGCACCACAGGTTAACCGTTCCCAAAAGGTACAAAGTACTTAGAATTATCATAAAATTTACGGAAGCTTTTATTTTTGTGTTTTTGTTATTTTAGAGAGGAATGAAAAATCAAATGGAGTTGTTGATATTTGTTTTATTTTCGATACCATTTTTGGAGTCTAATTTTTATTATTATTAATTATAGGACCTTACTGTGACCATTATATATTTTAAATACGTGTATTTTGTCTGGACCCCGACCCGCGTCCGAATACCAGTCAGATCTTTTGACAGGATCGATCTCAAAATAATAATCTCATTGCCAATAAACATTGTACTTTTATTCAGTATAGTATTAATTAAAAGTTGTTTTCAGTGGTTGACAAAACAATGATACCGCTAATTCTCAATATGATGTTAATGTGTGACAAAGATGCTTCAATAAGTTTATAACATTTCAATTCGTCATTAACATGTTCAACGGATGCACGGTATTTTGCACTGAGTTGTTGAGCGTCCATCATTTTCTCTTTTTCATGTTTCTACTTTCTGGTTAAATATGATATCTGGTATTTGTCGTCTTTGGTTGATGAAACTATTAAAACTCTTTCTCTCGACGGGGATTAGGAACCACCTATAACTTCAAAAGATAAATAATGGAGATATAAATGCAGGCGATGCTACAGAGAAAGCTGAACAAATTGTCTCAGATAATGTTACAGCCAGAACTGAAGATAATTTTTATGACGCTCTTGTAATTCTTAAAGCCACAAAAGACCATTTCATAAAAAGTAAATAAGAATCGTTTAGGATGTATACCTCTGAGGAGCAAAACATTTCTAGATTGAAACTTTTTGCTCAACCTGATTTGTGGGTGTATCTTAATGTTATTAATAATAGGGCAAAGGAAAAATTATATGGTGGTACACATCTTTTTTGCTACGGCCATTTGAAACTAACCAATTCTGATAGTTATTTTAACATTTTTCATCAATTTTTACTAATTTGTGAATATTGTTATAAACAAATCACAGTTTCACATTTCAACTTTTTTTTTTATTATAAATGATTGAAACTAAAAAACTACTTATTGTAATACATATTGTTTTCACAGAGTTAAGTTTGATTTAAATTCATTGATATTTTCCACTAGTTTCAATGTTTTGGAAATGATTCTAGAACGGGATTTCAACGGGACATAAACGTAAGAACATGATACATTCTTAATGCAATTAGGTTGCAGTAACCATAAAGGATATGACAAGTTATTACGAAACAGGTTTTAAGATAGTTGTAAAGCCTCGGAGTCGATTTAAAATATTATGACGCATGAAACAATCATACAAAAAACTTAATACCACAGTCCCACTAGGCGATGATCGCACTACCATCTGTGAAAAAAATGCAAATTTTGATGATCGTAGTGAGATCGTGTAGATCGCAGTAAGGTCGTATCACGGCCGTGGTGAGGTCTTCAAGATCGTGATGAGCGTGGCCAACTTTGCAAAACAATCGTGGTGCGTTCGTGGTGAAATCAAGTCGTAGTAGAAGCGTAGTGAGAGCGCACTAAGGTCGTGGCAAGATCGCAAAGGTCCCTGTAAGCGTGATTCTATTCGGAGAGACTGCGCTACGATATCACAGCGACGTTATTATGACCTCACTATGACCATCACGTTCTCGTCGCGACCAACTACGATCATACCACGTTTACACCACGCTGTTCAAGACCACAGTGCGAATCTAGCACGCCCTTGCTGTCCTCATCACGCTCTTCTTACGACATCACTACGTTCATACTACGACCATCATTCTCATTGTCATTTTCACATAAAACATATCAAATCTCTCCAGGTTTTGTTTCTCTGTATGCAATTAGGACTTCTTGTCCATTTTCTCTAACGGCTCAACCATGCTTCTCGTTTTTATTTATATTATATCGTTGGTTTTCCCGTTTGAATGGTTTTACACTATTAATTTTTGGGGCCCTTTATAGCTTGGTGTTCAGTGTGAGCCAAGACTCCGTGTTGAAGGCCATACCTTGATCTGTAATGGTTTACTTTTATAAATTGTTACTTGGACGGAGAGTTGTCTTATCGACACTCATATCACATCTTCCTATATCTATTGACACATATGTGTCATCTCTGCTTTTGTTCACTAAAATATCGTCATTTAAGCTTGATGCACCAGCAATAGGTTTTAATTTAGGTTGGATTGGTCGGTCCGACATCTCTGCTGGATCAGGATTCGTTACTATCAGAGCTTCCTTTGCCTATCATCAACCCCTACCACCACGCCCACGTGTTCAAGTAGATTTTGGTGGCATGACTGTATTGTTTCCGAGAAATCTACGTATTAATCAGAAATAGAATGAATGGAACTGTATTGATAAGGAACACGATGTTGACGTTATTGCTGAGAACGTAGTAAGATCGCGGTATGCACGTAGTATAATCGTGGTAAGATCGTGTTGCAATCGGATAACTCGTGGTATGGTCGTAGAGAACGTGATGAGCGTAGAAAGATTTTGATAAGCGTAGTGAGCATGGTGAGGTCGCAGAATAAGCGCGATGAGAACGTGGTATAATCGTAGCGGGATCGTTGTAGAAGCGTAATGAGGACGTAGTAGCATCGTAAAAGCAACAAAAAAATCATATTTTCATGCCGCTCATACCGCGACCTCACCACGATCTGAATTTATTTTACATCGGTGAGCGTGGTGCGATCGTGGTCTAGTGGGACTGGGGCTTAAAGTATAATAATAACATTATATTTGCCTGTATGTCCAATACTTGGAAGGTTTTTTTTTATAAAATTTATATCAAAAGTTTAAATCAGGAATGTCTCGGACACTTCAAAAATTAGCTTTGACCAATTGTTTTAAAAGAAAGATTTTCCAGGAAATTAAAATCTATAAAAAAAAATACATTGTAATTGCTCTAACGTAAACAATTTTTGCCAGATACTTATAGTATTTGGTATTGCCCTTGGGCATATAAAATATGTGAAACGTGGAGGACATTGGAACCATATTCTTTTATTCTTATTTAAAATCATTATGTACAAAAGTATGCCTTACTACGGAGCCCCATAATTCCATGTAAATGTGAATATTTCGATTGAAGGAGATTTAATCCGGTGCGCACAAAATAAAAAATCGTGAACACGGCTTTTAAACTATGATATTAACGTATACACATAAGTAGTGAATCGGTTGTTTTTGTGTGTGTAGTTTTTCTATAAAGCATTGTCTATTAATAATATAACAATTATATCATATTACTTGAAGTATAAAATACATTGTTTTGAAAGAATATAGCTGTCATATAAGACAACCTTAGTAGGTTTTATAGATGTGCTGAACAATGTTCATCTAACAAATAGCGTAATGTAAGTTTCGTTTTTTGTTAAATAACGAAATTACCCGGATCAATTCCTTATCTAAAAATTTAAAAAAACAAAAATACCGAACTCAAAGGAAAATTCAAAACGAAAATTTCCTTATCAAATGACTAAATTTAAAATTCAAACGAATTGATTTGTTAAAGATTTTCTTTTATGTAGATAGAATTGGTTAAACATAGTTTAATAGCTAGCCAAACCTCACACTCGTATGACAGTTGCATAGAATTTCATAATATTAACATCAATGTGTTACCAAAACAAACAAACTTAATTCGAAAAATGTCAAACATTTGTGTACAGTGGTCATCGACGTGTAATAATCTTAATCATTATAAAAACAAACACCTATGTAAACAAAGAAAAACAAATTGTCATAAAGACAAAGTAAATAAGTAAGAATAAAAAATCCGGAATAACCCAAAAATGACCATAGCTCAATAATACAGTAGAGCTAAATATTTATAAAGACCGAAAGCGCCTAAAGAATATAACCAAAAATGCACTAAACAGTTTAAAAAAAAAATACAAAGACAATTATAATGAACACAATAACACTGCATTAAGATTACAAAGGCTTAATGCATTATTTGTGCAGTTGAAACGGTATATTTATCAACAAGGCCTAGTATTTTTCGAGGATATTTTTTTCAGAAAAAATGTCGAATCGTCCTTTGACATAACCCTGGTTCGTCAACTTTCTGCTCAGAAATTTTATATAAAGCATAATTTGCAGATACAAGCTCTTGAATACCGAATGGGTTTGAAAATGTATTCTAGTATCCAAAATAAACTCATCATAGATACAGGATTAAATTTTGTATTTAAGCCAGACGCGCGTTTCGTCTACAAAAGACTCACCAGTGACGCTTGAATCTAAAGAAGTAAAAAAAAAGCCAGATAAAGTACGAAGTTATAAAGCATTGAGGACCATAATTGCTAAAAGTTTTGCCAAATACAGCTAAGATAAATTATTCCTGAGTTAAAAATCCTTAATATTTTAAAAATTCAAAAGTTTTGTGAACAAAATGCAGTTCCAATGGGCATATTGCTGCTAAGGTATGCATGAGAATGTATATTTTTTTTAATTAAGATAGTCTCGTTTGTTATAGATAGTGGTACTGCACACTTCGGGGTATAAGTCTAAAAATAAGATTGAGAACGCCGTGTCTATTGTTTCTTTACTTTCTAGATTTGGAGGATATACTAATTGAACCCAATCAGAAAAGTTTTGATTGTTAATAGAAAGTGCATCATCAATGTATCAAACTATGAAATTAAAGGACCTGTCTTATTGTTGTGTTTGAGGGGTATTCATACTTGTATGAATTGAGAGAAGGTCGACAACGAGAGGTGTATGGTTCGTTCCCAAAGGAATACCAACAATTTGTAAGAGAGAGTCTACCGGCAAATTAAACAAACATGTTGTCAATAAGAACCTTCAGCATAGTGATCACTTGTTCCTCAGTGAGGCATTGTTTTACCTTTTGTTCACAATTTAACAAAATATGCCTAGTGGAATCTCAAAGTAATACACAGTATACTTATAATGTATGCTTCCAAATTTTAGGTTTAAATGCATTGTGAATGACTTCATTTACACAATTTTTCAATTTCACATGGGGAATGGTTGTTTAACTACTTGCTTAACAGAACCAGTTTCAGAGAAAAATGGATTACATATTGTTTTCATTTTTTTTCTAATCATTCAAGAAAGAAATAAAAGATAAGAAACTTATAAATTAAGTAGCTTTGTACCACTTTGAACTTGGTTTCAGATGGTCGTACAATTTACTAATAGTTATAAAAGGCTGGTGGGAATGAATAAGTATGGTATCCGCCTTTATCAAATAGCAACTCATGACCTATAAGGCATTTTGAAGGTGATACACTGCAATAAAAACACTATTTCGCTGATAAATTAATATTTCGTTGTGTATCAAAAAATGGGTTGCTCTTATAAGACATGTTCACTATAAGCCGATACCGAAACATAAACCGATACCGAAACCAAAAATAGTAGTGAGGTAAATGTTAAATGTTAATGATATGTCAATTAGCTCAAACCTTTCACTCAATTATATTGTTTGAAATTGGAATACACTACTATATGGGATATTCTTCAATTCATCAGTTCACATAAATCTATCGAAAAATCTGAGTTTAATTCATTCAATATTAAATACATTTATGCAATTTATAGACAAATTATTTGTCATGTACATTTATCTTAAAGCAAGTTTCGTCGTAGGTGTAGAGCTGCACATAGTTCCACAATAGCCGCATTATCGTTCCCACTATGTCGATAAAAAGAACCTATCATTTCATAAATTTGCATACGTCTTATGGGAATGTTCTACATAAACTCTTCTTGCACGAATCTTTTCATTGACAATTTTGAGTTGATGGCAAATCATTGCATTTTGAGTGCGTAGATGCCTTACAGTATATGGTGTTGTAATAGGATGTTCTGATGAGTATATGGTATCACCAATTTAGTAACAATCACGAGGAACGGTAATATCTTGTGTGGACCGGTAGCATCTATCAATCTGTAAATCAGCGCGTCATTATCATGACCTAGGAAACAAGAATTGATGGATCTTATTTTCTTTCCTGTGTCTATTATGACCTGCGTACTAATACAATGTATATGAACATATTCACTATAAACCAATGCCTGGTTTTCGGTTGGGCGATTTATTCTATGGAAGATGCCATCAATATATCCAACTGATTTTTCCAACTCTGGCCAATCACCCTTTAAGATTTCAATTCCTCAGATAAATCCAATGTTAGCATTGATCTGAAAGCTGGATGAAGACTTGACCCAATCATGGATAACTTTGTGAACTAAAGTATTGCTAACATCAAACACCAAAGCCATTTGTTCAAATGTAGGTTAACAAATCAAATTAAAACCATAAAAAGTTTATTTTGTTAGCTTATACATGTAATAAGTACCACTTCTTTACTCTCTTGACCTATTCTGCTTAGCGCTCTCATAAATATCAAATATATACTTCATTAAAATTGTGAACTGTTGATGGATAAATGGGCCCAGGAAGCAACTGGAATGTTAAGAATTTCGTTTATTTATACTGAAATAAAATGTTTGTCTTTATAAGTATTTGTTTTGGTTCATCTGTAAATTAAAGGCTCTCTTTTTTTTATTACATATACAGTAGTTGGAACGATATTACGATATTAGTTGTAGAACTATGTACAGTTCATTCTATTCGACAAAACTTGTTTCATGATTAATGAAAGAGGGACGAAAGATACCAAAGGGACAGTCAAACTCACAAATCCAAAACAAATTGACAACGCCATGGCTAAAAATGAAAAAAGACAAACAAACAACAGCACACATGACACAACATAGAAAACTAAAGAATAAACAACACGAACCCCACAAAAAAACTAGGGGTGATCTCAGGTGCTCCGGAAGGGTAATAATACATCATTAATAAATGTTAATCCATATTTTAATTGTATGTAACTTACATTAATGTATTTAATACTCGTTGAATTTAACTTTGTTTTTTGCTAGACTAATGTAAATTGTTAAATTGAAGTTATACTCCATCTAGTGTATGCAAATGTCAATCAATATAATGGAGTAAAAAGGGTTGGGTTAATTAAACATTATAGATTTTCATCATTTATCTCACTTTTATATTGGTTTCGGTATGGGTTTCGGTATGGGTATCGGCTTAAGGTGTACATGACTATTGATTCATTCAACATCTGTTGTTTTTCAATATATATAAATCAACACGACCTTCATTTGCTTTGCTTAGCACGAATGAACAAAACACAGCATATTAAAATATGAAATGTAAACATATTTTAATAATAAAAACAAATTTATTTTTAAATGTTATATTCTACGTTAAATACGAAACATTGGACGAATTAAAAAAAAGTCTTGTTTTCTGGTAACAGTTTGATAATCACAGAACGTATACACTGTTTTTCCCACAATCTTGTTTTCGTCATAATTCTATGTTAAGTTTACTTAAGTACTTCACAGTCGTTCTTTATGAATTCAGCAGCAGCATCGTAAGGTCCACCATTTAAAGTGTTTGTTTGTAAATCAAAACTATAATACCTGTACCAAAAACAAATAGTTTATAAATAACTGTCAAAATAAAACAAATGGTTTATAAATACCAGTCCAAATAAAACAAATGGTTTATAAATACCAGTCCAAATAAAACAAATGGTTTATAAATACCAGTCCAAATAAAAAAATAGTTCAGAAATACCTGTCTAAACTAAAATAGTTCATATCAATAAAGGACGAAAGATACCAGAAGAAAGTCAAACTCATTGATTGAAAATAAACCGACAACGCCATGGTTAAGAATAAAAAGACAAACAGACAAATAACAGTACAGAAGAACCAAAATAGAAAACTGAAGATTAAGCAACACGAACCCCATCAAAAACTGGGAGTTATCGCAGATGCTCCGGAGGGTAAGCAGATCCTGCTCCACATGTGGCACCCGTAATGTCGTAATGTTTAGAACATTTGCTGTTTTTTTTTAAAATTACATAGCTGGTCAATGATGATAAAATAATATGAAGTCGTTATCAAGAATATAATGGTAATGTTCTGCACAATAGGAGTATTCGAACCATACGCGTATGGTCATAACCATATGCATATACTCATATGGTCCGACCAAACCCGTATATACTCGTTTGGACATAAACCGCTGACGGCATAGTATACTGTTGCGCCTGTATGTGCGCATAAACATTAGAGGGATTTGTCTTTAACGAAACGGATCATATAAGTATCTGGACCATATATGTATTTTTTTCAAATATGCATTAGAAACGTTTCAATAATAAAATAAAAAATTATCTTAAATAAAACAATGATGGTTACCATGGTTACATAGAAATGTATATTTTTTTATAATTCAAAGGCTTCATAAACATTAAATATAGATGCCACAGTCAGTTGATCTTAGTTTTCATCGCTAAATGTATACGTGCACGTATGCTTAGGGTAACATTAACTTACACACGGTACCATAGCTTTAAATTTTTGTATTTGCACGTTTTGGTTTTAGTAGTGCACAATCATTTTTAGTTACGCCTTTTGCTAGCGAGTGAAAAACTAGCTTTCTTTTTACGTGCGAGGAGTGATACCAAGGTCGCGGGTCATTACGGTGTTTTAAGGAGCTCTAGATAATGCATATGTCGTACTGACTTTCTGCGGCGTCTGATGACTTTTAGCGCCTGGTGTAAAACAAGAGAAAGTTCTGGTAAATGAAGATGCTTATTTCTTGAAATCAGTAATCAAAGTGCTATAGATTTTACACAATAAAATAGCAAGTCTCATTTGATAATAAAGTTAGAATTTCACAAATGAACTAAATTAAGGGACAAAACTCTATGCACATTTTAACTAATTAAATAAAACTTGCCCAAACTCTATTTTATCAAGTGAAACAGCTTTACAAAACTTTACGTACAGGTTAATGCATAATACAATATGTTAAATAAACCGAATCATTTCATCTAAAAAGGATACTTAATTTCAAATGTTTTGTATAATAACGTGTTGCTATGGAAACAATAAAAATACATATATGGTCCAAATACTTATTACGGATTTAATGTTGTCAAATCTTGGGTTTTATGCTATTTTTGTGGATAGCTGTTTGTCTGTTTTTTTTTTTTCGAGAAAAAACCTCAAATCAAGACAAGTAAGAATTGATCGTAAAATACTATTTGTAAAGCAAGCCCAAAGCTAAAATATCTAAGACATATATACCAGTTTAACTGAAGCAATGTGTAACATACATTTGTATTTGACACAAAACGGTAAAATTAAAGGAATTTTTGTTTTACGTTTGTCTTAAATCAGACAGATTTGTTTGTCAGGTCGATGCCTTTAATAGCTGATTATATCGGATAGAGTTTTATCAACGTTGAAGGCTATATGGCCCAAGACCACAATTAATGACTCCGCTTTTCTTTGCCCACGAATATAGTTCCTTTCAATTAGAGTGTATTTTTCCTAATTTTTTTTCTTTCCCTTCCTCGCTCATTTCTTAGATTTTTTTTGGATGAAAATGAAAGAAGAGAGGTGAAATAAATTTTTGGATGTTGTATTTAAACTGATTTTGATATGGAATGAGTGATAAGGCCAAGTGCAAAAAGGTACTATTTACAGTTTTCGAAACATCTCTTGACTTGTCAATAGGGGTATGGATGTGTATTGGCTAAATTTGTAAAATTGATTGTTTCAATCTTTCTGAATTTTGGATATATATTTGGACTAGAACTATACATTACACACACAAAACATATGACAAAAGTGCAAGGTGCAATTTTTTTAATGATACAAAACGTTATAAAGACCTGATAGAGGAAATACTTGTGGTCTGTGGTCATATGGTGACCTATAGCTAGTTTGGGTCACCATACACTCTTCAATATTTTACTATCTGACGAAAAAGTGTTGCATGTTCCAAATAAGTACTACGACCGGTTAAATAATTGATGCATTTAATGATATTGAAAGACAATAACAATCAAAACCAAGGAGTAAACAAAGACTTACAAAACCAAAGGACATTTACATCAACAGTTATAAATAATAAATAAGAAACAACACGAACTCCACTAAAAATCGGGAGTGAAATCAGGTGCTCTGGAAGGGTAAGGATTTTCTGCACCGTATACGGCACCCGTCGTGTTATTTCTTTGTTTAGTACGAGTAAACTTACATGGTGGATTGGAAGAAATAAACTGTCTGAGTGTCGTACAGCATAGCTGCTTCAGTCCCAGAGGGTAATCCAGGGAACTCTTCTGATATTAATTTGATCGATTCAGAACTGATGGTGAGGGTGGATAAATCTAACTGCCATACCATACTGTCCTAAAAAAAATATGTGCAAGAGTCAGCATCTGTTCATTTACAGACTTAAGTAAAAATAAAATAAAATTTTTAAATGATAAAATATTTAAACAAAAAACTCCCATCTGCAAAGGAGAACTAAAGATTAAAATCAACTGTACAGTTTATAAGTTAAACAAAATTAAAAACATTAATAAATGTGTTTATAAACAATTTCATGTTTTCGTCGATTGATTGGAAAAAATCATAGATGAATACTACAGAAGAATGAAGTTTGAGTAATAAAGGCAACAGTAGTATACCGCTGTTCAAAACTCATAAATCCAGGGACAAAAAACAAAATCGGGGTAACAAACTAAAACCGAGGGAAACGCATTAAATATAAGAGGAGAACAACGACATAACACCGAAACGTAACACACACAGAAACGGACCAAGCATCAGACAAAACACCACGAGAATAACAAATATAACATGAAAACCAAATACATGAATTTGGGATAGACAAGTACCGTGCCACGTCTGATCTCAATATCTCAAAAATAAGAGAAAACACAAACGACTCAACGTTAAAATGCAACACACACAGAAACGAACAATAATATAACAATGGCCATCTTCCTGACTTGGTACAGGACACTTTTAAAGGGGAATAAAAGTGGTGGGTTGAACCTGGTTTTGTGGCATGCCAAACCTCGCACTTTAATGGCAAAGTTAAATATAACATTGAAATGACAACATAATATTACAGGACTACAATACAAATAAATAGGAGAACATATTAGACAAAGAAAAACATGATTAATAGATAACAAAAAGCATCAGGTTTAAAATTCAATACGCCAAAAACGCGCCTTGTCCACACAGGACTTACAAGTGACGCCCATATATAAAAGATCGAAAGTGAAAAAAGTACAAAGTTGTACAGCACTGGAGATAAAAAGTTGAAAAGGTTTCGCCAAATACGGCATTGTTTTTATGCCCGGGATAAGAACAAGTCATTCTTATTATATAGAACAATTCATGCTATTGCAAACAGTAAATTTTATCAAATGAATATGAAAGAGATATACATAAAGAAACTGAAGTATTAACTAATTACAGAAAACTAAACCCGAATACATAACGCCCAGATATAAAAGATCGAAAGTGAAAAAGGTACAAAGTTGTACAGCACTGAAGATCAAAAGTTGAAAAGGTTTTGCCAAATACGGCATTGTTTTTATGCCCGGGATAAGAACATCCTTATTATATAGAACAATTCATGCTATTGCAAACAGTAAATTTTAACAAATGAATATGAAAGAGATATACATAATGAAACTGAAGTATTAACTAATTACAGAAAACTAAACCCGAATACATAATGCTATTAAAGTTTAACACAGAATAGACACACCCTAAATTAGACGATCATCGAAAAATCGGTGTTGCAATAGGTCACTTATTCAATTTTCATAAAAGAATCATCCGATTAAAAAACTCAAATCCAACCAGATGGCTGCCTTTTTTGAACATCCAATGTACCCAGGTGACCTTCGCTGCGTATATCATGAATATATATACATTCCATAAGGCAGAACAACGTACATTCCAGCGTAACCGATCTATAAAAGTCCAGTTCATCAATTTTTTATTTATTCTGAAGTGAAATATTTACTTCTAAACAAGAACTGAAGTTCATTTCATAAACAATAACTACTTAAAACAAAACGAGCTCTAATAAAAAAAAACATGGAGTGGTTTATGTGGTTCTGGAAGGTTAAACTTTTATTTACCGCAAAAGACAAAAAGAGATGTTTTGATAAAAACATTATACAGAAAAATAAACAGCAGCTGTCATACACATTGTTAAAAATAGAAACAACTGGTTTGTCTTAATGAAAAATAAAATGTTTGCCGACTAATTCCCGCCCGGTCGGAAAGAACATACAAGAAAGTAGTACATATTTAAAACAAACTAGTTCCTACGCATAGCTGTAATTTTGTGAATAGCGGGTATATTTGGTTAGTTGTGGTATCAAATGAAAGCTTGGGGACATGGGATTACTGTAGAACCCTTGTTGAAAGATTTGAATAATAAAGAAGTATATGAAATTTGATAGAAGTGCACATTTAACCTGTTGTTCAGATCAGAAGTTCCTGTTTTTGTACTATCAAACTTCCATGAACAAGTACGCTCTATTATGCAATTAAGGAAATGTTGATTTGTTCAGATCAAGTCAGGATAAGGTACAGTTTTGACGTGAAATAACTGCCACTTTTGTTAACTTAAGACAAAGTAGACCTTAATGCTCGAAATTGCAGAATTTAACATGGAAAGTAATGGGGGAATGAATTAGTGGTTTTATACCTAGCTGAATTTTCAAATTTCTTGTTATGCTCCAAGTGTATTATTTTTGTTTTATTAACTATTTACTACTTACACCTAACATATACACCTGGTTTTCACTGACAGCAAATGCGGCACGTGTTTTCTCTGGCAAAATCTTTCTACCTTTTTCTTTTTTAATTTTCAGCACCCTTGTACGTGTTCCTTCAGAGTCGAATTCATATATCTTTTTGCCTGTTATTATAAAACAATGAATATATACATGAATTTTGTGTTATATCATATGCACGCATCCGGGAGTTAAGCCAATACAAAAGAGAGCGTCTGTTTTGACTATTCTGGATGTAAAGATACGCTGCATCATCCTATTACCGAAGTAAAACTGAATACGGTGACTCCAATCGGCAATCCTCGGTAGAATCCGCTACTCTCCTTCTAAGGAATCGGCCGAGTTGAGACGAATGACGGTGACTCGTTTGGACCGAGTATTATGCTATTTGTTAGTAAAATTTCTTTGGAATGATTAGAATGGAATGGACTTTGAATGTTTTAAATCAAAAGAGAAACATTTATAATAATAAACCTTATAAAAATATATAAATGACAAAACAATACTGGTTTATGATACGAGAAGTGAGATATGTGAATAGGATTTGTGACCCAGATATTTGCTAGTGGTTATTCAAATTATTAGGACATCCATAAACATTTCAAAACATTACCAAATCGTTTCATCATAACCTTCCTTACTTCTAGGAGAATGTTATGAAGAGATTTATAAAAGGAAACGCCAGCACTGGAATAATGTACCACTTGAAAGATAACCAACCATCACTGGCAATTGCAAACCTTTAATCAATATATGACCAGAGGGATGTTTAGAGACACACAATTTAGAGACACACACACGTTAATTTTTATCTATAGAGAATTCGCTGCTCACTTTCCTACTACCTGTCGATTTATTTTTGGCATTGAACAAATCATGTCTTCTCTGACTGTTCGTGACGTTAAAATACTAAATCCCTGGAATGTGTTTTAGTTGATTTTAGTCTCTGATGCATGATTTTATTTTGATATTAATTTAGCATATTCATTAATCTATTGTTACAATAATACAAATTCAAAATATCTAATAAAATTTGTAGATTTAGCTAACAAGGTCCTTATATTTGGACATAGTAACATTTGTTTATAGTGGAAAGTTGTTTTAACGTTAAATAAGCTACAATTAAAAATTGCTTGCTAGTCTCTCTCTGTGATTACCTTTAGACAAGGACGTTTAACTAACAAGGATTCGTGTCTCGCGGTATCTCGTTAAAATATCGCATATCGTGAGACTTGTTTTGTATACAAGTAATAGCTTTTATAGAAAGCTTGTCGTATTTTAGATGATTGTATTGAGACAAGGACGTATAACTAATATACGTCCTTGATTGAGATCAGTGTTTTCGAAGTTCAAAAATCAAAGAAACAAATATGAAAAAAAATTATTTTCTATCAAATATGTCTTACATGGCCGTTAAAATCGTATAAATTACAAAGTTTTAACATTTTTATTAAGGTAAATGTTTTCTAGAAACAATGATTAATTTGTTTTTTAAAAAACCTTATTTAGTTTGAGATTTTGCATTCCTAATTCTTGTGATGATTTATAATTAATTATAATAAAACAAATAATTAGTCCTGATTGTATGTTATTCATTTAATATGAGCTTGTGCTGTTTCCTTTCTACTATTCAATTAAGAAAAGCTATGACCCAAACTACACTAAAAGAGTCATTGTCTACTTTCAAAATGACCAAAGCTGATTTGAGAAAATTAATCTTGAGAAATATACACGAATATGTCATAAAAAGAACGAATTGCAAAATATGCTATTGACTATTTGATTTGAACTCTATTAACATGTCAGATTTTTTATCTTGGGACAATGATCTTTCAGTAAAACTTTTTATACAGCACTTTCAACATCACTATGCAATATAGCAAATGACCCATTTGTTGTTACTCCTCACGAGATTAAAGATTTATGTCAAAAAGTACTTTCAATATTTTGACAATTGATTTTAGAAGACATTATTGGAGAAATTATGTCACAGATGACCAAGGTGCAAAAACACAACTCAGAAAAAGAGCAATCACAACTTAGTGGCAATGACCAATCTATTCTGTTCTACA